>NC_050576.1:41698592-41916890 GCF_011100635.1 Trichosurus vulpecula
TGTTCCACAGGAGGCTTCCACCTCACTGGAAGTTTCAAATAGTATTTCTGTTTGTCCTTCATTTTCTTTTCTTTTTAAATTTTATTTATTTTATATTTAACTTATGAAATAAAACAAGCATTTCCATAATATAGCATAACAAAAATATGATTGCTTATGAAACTTCAACACTATTATATTTATAATGAATACATAATATATAATAACTTTTTAAATATATAATATATATAATATATAAATATAGAATATTTAAATATATGATAAAGTTATCATGAAAATTTCTTTTTTTTTCTTTTTTCTTCCCTCACCCTGTCCTAACATAACTGCCATTAGATACAAATGTGTGTATAAAATATTACATAGAATATATAATCATTCTATACATACTTCTATTTATCAGTTCTTTCTCTGGATGCAGATAGCAACTTCCTTCATATGTCCTTTGTAGCTAACTTAGGTATTTATAATAGTCAAAATTATAAGGTGACTCAAAATTCTTAAAACAACATTGTTGCTACTGTACACAATGTTCTCTTGGTTCTGCTTTTTTCTCTCTTCATTATTTTGTGCAAGTCTACCCATTTTTTTTTTTAATCAACAAGCTCGGGGCAGCTAGGTGGTATAGTGAATAGAGCACCAGCCCTGGACTCAGGAGGACCTGAGTTCAAATTTGGCCTTAGACACTTGACACTTACTAGCTGTGTTGCCCTGGGCAAGTCACTTAACCACAATTGCCTCACCCCCAAAAAGTTAAAAAAATAAAATCAACAAAGTCATCATTTGTTATAGAACAGTGTTGTTCCATCATGATCATATACTTCAATTTCAAAGAATACCCATGACATTGTGGGGTGATGTCTTGACTTGAATTGGATTTAAGTGAGGCAAAGTCATACGAAGTTGTCAGCCCCACTCTCTCTTTCAGAGTCATCAAAGTCCAGTGGCAAGTCAAAAGTTAAGATGATTAGCGATGGCCCAGGGTGCAATGTCTGACCAAGCTGTAAATGCTCCACAGCGCCTCCTTCAGGTGCCTCCGTGGAAGAACAGGTTGTTCTTATCCCATATTGCCAGGGAATGTCTTCGTATTCTTGGGGTGGACATTCCCCTAACTTAGCTATGGGTTTGAGGCCTGGGTTAGCCCATCTGCTGAGACAGTTTTACCAGGGTGTGGCCACTGCGCATACTGCAGTTTCTTGAAGCCACAGTGAGAATGAGAACTGGGTGAAAGGTGGACACCAAGGGTGGATGACCAGCCCTAAAAATAGCTCGGCAAGCTCTCACACCAGAGAAGCTAGTCCTCCCTGAAGACTTCAGACAGAACACCAACAAAAACGGCATCTGGCATCTATACAGCACTTGAAGGTCTGCAAAGCACTGAGAGTATAATAACCTATTTTATCCTCACAATAGCCTCAGAGGTAAGGACTATTAATAACCTCATTTTATGGATGATGAAACTGAGGCAGGCAAAGATTAAGTGACTTGCCCAGGATCACAGAGGTAGTAAGTGTCTGAGTCTTGATTTCAAGTCAGGTCTTCGTTTTACCAGGTTCAGACCTCCATCCACCTTGCTACCCAGCTGTGTTTGACTTTAAGCAAAGACTAGATGGCCTCTTGTCAGGTATCCTGTAGAAAGAATTCTTTTTCTTGGATGTGAGTTGGACCACAGGAGTTCCTTCGAATTTCAAAATATTTTCAACCCAAGCTATTGCTGAGAAGGACTGGTATGGATTCTAAAAGTGCAAAGGAAATCAGCTAGGTTGAGTGTTGTAAGAGCAAGTTAGTGAAATGTAAAACAGGTTGAGGTTGCAGGCTCTGTGTGCAGTCAATGAGAGGACCTGGGGTGCTGGGACTGATTGCAAATAAGGACCTGGATCTAAGCCAGGAATAATAGCTGGGGCCCAGCAGTCCTTGGGAGGGAGAAAGTAGAAGAGGAAGCAAATGGATGAGAGCCTGAGGGAGTTTGAAAAGCAAGAAGCAGTTAAGTACCATTGACTCTGGAGGTCCCTACAAGAGGCAAGAGCTTCTCCAAAGATAAGAGACATCAGGAGGTCAAGCGAGGTCAAGTCAGCAAGAACATATTAAGAACTTACAATGCCCCAGTATTTGGAGATGCAAAAAATAGGAAAAAAAAGAGTCATTCCATTCAAGGGTCTCAGATGAACCCTGAAAAGTGGGGCTTGCCTTACCTAGCCTGGATCTAGGCCACCCTCTCCCTCCCTGGACAGCTCCCGACCATGACAGACTTTGGCCCCTGCTTCCTGACTCCCCTGAAGGTATTGTCTTCCCTCATTTGAAGACTGTCCAAGGGAGGGACTGTCTGGCTTGTATTTGTATGCCCACCTCATGCTTAGCACCATGCCTGGAACATGATGAACACTTAATAAATATGCTGTCTCCCTGTTATTGAATGGGGAGACAATATACAAATGACTGGGTACACACACATACATATATCCATACATATGTGTATTACGTATGTCTGCGTATGTAGATATGCATGTATATATAAATGTATCTATATCATGTATGTGTATGCACATATACATATATGTATATATTTATACACACATAAATTTGTATGTGTGTATATTTGTGTAGGTAATATGTACATATACATGCATATATATGCAGAGATGTATACATACAGATACATACATACACATATGTGTGCGTATACATATATACATATACACACATACACACATATGTGTGTGTGCATATATATATATATATATTATGGAAGGGAATCTGAGAGGGTAAGAAACTGATAACTAGAAGGACTAGGAAATGCCTTTTGAAGAGGGTTGGACTCGAGCTGAGTCTTGGAGCTGCAGATGTGAGGAGGGAGAGCATTCTAGGAACTGAGGACATGTTGCCAGTGACAAAGGCACAGGCACCAAAGATGCTGTGAGAAGCAGAAAGCCAGTCAAGGTAGCCATGTGGTATATGGCATGGCGGTGTAAGAAAACTGGAAAGATTGAAAGAGAATCAGTTATAAAAGACTTGAAATGCAAAACAAAGAACTTTATATGTATTTGATTCTGTAGGTAAGAGGAAGGCACTTGAGTTTATTGAGTCAAGAATAACATGGCAAACCTTACATTTGGGAAATTCCACTTTAGGAGTTGAGTGGAGTCAATTGATAATTAGTCAATAAACATTTCTGAAGCACCTACTATGTGCCAGACAGAGTGCTAAGGACTAAGGATACAAAGAAAGGGAAAAGGCAGTCTCTGTCCTTGAGAAGTTCACAATCTACTAGATTAGAGTGGGGAGACATGAGTCAGGGCTACCAATTAGAAGGCTGGGGCGATAATACAGCCAACGGATGACAGGGTAATTAAATAGTGTGGTAGCTGTGAGAGTGAGAAAAGGAGAAAATATGTAAAAGATGTTGTAAAGGAAACAACAAGGTTTATCAACAGATTGGATACATGGGAAGAGTGAGAGTGAGAAATTGAGGATGACATCAAGGTTGTGAGCCTGTATGATTGGGAGGTTGATAAGGAAACAGAAAGAGTTGGGGGAAAGAATATTAAGTTCTGCTTGAGACATGGTAAGTTTGAGATAGCTATGAGATATCCAGTCCAAGATGTTCAACAGGCAGTCAGTGAGGCAGGAATGAGCTAAGGAGAGAAATCGGGTCTGTATACACAGAGCATAGAGATGATCATTAAACCCACTGCAGCTGATCAGGTTATCAAGAGATAGCACAGAAGCAAAAGGTCCAAGACAGAGCTATAGAGGCTATAGACGATACTCCCAGTTAGTAGACATGGCCTGGATGAAGAGCAAGCAAATCGATGGAGAGGTAGTTAGATGAAGGAGAGCAAAGTAAGGAGAGTATCCTAGTGGAGATGGTGCTCAACAGTATCAAATGCTTTCAGAGAGGTCAAGAAAGATGAGGAATGAGAAAAGGCCATTAGATTTTTGTGATTAAGAGATCATTTGTGACTTTGGAGAGAGTAGTTTTATTCAAATTATGAGGACAGAAGCCAGATTAAAGAGGAAGAGGAGAGGAGAGGAGAAGAGATGAGGCATCAACTGTAGGGAGCTATCTCAAGGAATTAGGCAAGAGGAGAACATGGATGATAACTTGTGGGGATGTAGGATCAAGTGAGGGGTTTGTTAAGGATGGGGGAAAGACATTGTCATGTTTATAAACAGCAAAGAAGTAGCCAATATATAATGAAAAATGGAAGGTGAGGAAGAGCGTGTAGATGATAGTGGAGGCAATCCTCTGGGGAAGACTGGAGGGACTGAGTGGACTGAAGATTCATGTGATGGAATTGGCATCGAAAGGAGAAGATAAAGGCATCATGGAGTTTGTGACCATGCAGGTAGAACATTTGTGGGCAGTGACAAAACCCCATGACTTACTCCTCCATTTCACCTCAACTACAAGATGTTTAGCTTACAAGGTCATGTGATTTGAGTCAGTTGAGGAACTGGGACATTGGGTCTTTTGAGAGATCTACAATATGCGTGTAGAAGCCCCTAAAGATAATGTCAGGAGTTGGGGTGGATAAAAAGGCTGTGAGATAGTCATTCAACTTCTTGAGGAAGGAAGGAAAATGTCCTGAAGGGTGAAGACAGAGTCAGTAGGATCTGGATCGGTTGAAAAATATGAATAATGTAAGGAAGAATAAGCAGATAATAATAAGGGAGAAACAAGCACTTATTAAGTACTTACTGTTTGCCAAGCTCTGTGTTAAGCACTTTACAAATATTATATCTGATCCTCTTACAACCCTGAGAGGTAGGTGCTATTATTATCCCCATCCTACAGTTGAGGAAACTGAGTCAGACTTAAGTGACTTTTTTAGGGCAACGCAGATAGTAGGCACCTGAGGCTGGACTTCAACTCAGATCTTCCTGACTTCTAGCTTTATCCACCACACTGTCTAGCTCATCAAGGAGGAGAACTTGCTATGTGACGACACCAGAGGGACATTTTGAAAGTGGCAGTGTGCACCAAAGAGTGTTCTGACACCTTAAATTTAACTAGAGCGAGAAACTATAAGAGAAAATGTAGTTAGTATTGGAAAGAATGATGAAAGGAAGCAGTGCCATGAGGAAGGGGCTAGGTCTCAGTGTTGAGATGTACAAATCTATGCATATATACATATGTACTATACTATGTATATCTGTGTGTATGTATTCATATATATATATGTGGATATGCACATACACATACATATATACACATTATATTGTGTACGTATGTACACACACACATATATATGTATATATGTGTATATATATAAATAACAGTGACTACCCTGGTCCACATTGCCTGAAGGTCAGGTACTTGATACTTAATCTTTCTTAGGATTCTCTGGCAACCTTAAAGGAGTCTGAGGTACATAGTCTCTCTGTCACTAGCTCAAGCTCCAACTGATTGTGTTCCTCATTAGCCACTTAACAGAGTACCTTTTATAAAGGGATATTTATTTCAAAGTTTTAGCAAGAAAGGAACATTCCCCCACTAAAACCTGGGGGGACATAATTCCCCCAACATCTAGAGGTCATAATTCCCCTTTATACCATCTCAATCTCAGTAGAGAGGAGGGTGATTAGGTTCATAGCTTAACTCAGTTTCTATATTGCATAGTCCCACCAAGCTCTAAGCCTCAAGCCTACCTGGGCTTAAGTCTCTGTACCCTGGCTTTTTAGGGCTTCTTTGCTGGGCTGGTAGAAACATCTGACCTGGAATCCTGATTCAAATTTCCCATGGCTGGAGCCCCCAGATCAAGGGACTCCACAGCTTGCACCTAGAACCAAAAAGGACAAAGGAAACAGACCAAAACTCCAAATCTGATTCTAGGGGCCGCAGGGCTTAAAGCGAGAGAGTGAAGGGAACCCTTCCCCCATAATCAGGTCTATGAATGGTGCCTACGGTGAATGCAAGCTGGGCATTTTTTAAGCCTATTCCAGCTATGCAGCTTCTAGAAAGAGACTGCTCTCGAATTTGTGGAAGAGAATAACAAAATGTCTTCTCCCAGAAGCAGACCTTGCCATCTCTTATATAAGTGTTTCCATCTTAGTTGAGATGTGGGTGTGTACATGAGAGTTCCAGTGAATACACTTATATATAATCTGTGTACAATTTATATACATTCATATGTGTACATATATATATGTATAAGCATGCACATACACATAATAAATATCGGCATCTACATCTACATGGAAAGATGGAAAGATATATATATATATATATATATATATATATATATATATAGAGAGAGAGAGAGAGAGAGAGAGAGAGAGAGAGAGAGAGAGTAACAAACAGGAGTTCTTAACCTGGGATCCATGTAATTTTTAAAAAACATTTTAAAAACTATTATTTCAATACAATCTGTTTCCCTGTATTCCTTTGTATTTTACTTAATGAACTGAAAAACTTTTTCTGAGAAGAGTTGTCCGGGCTTCCCTAGACTTCCAAAGGGGTCCATTACACACACACAAAGGTTAAGAACCCATGATCGATAACCTGGATTCGAAAGGTTGCTCCAGGCTGAATTTGGGAAGGAAGGAAGGAAAGAAAGAAAGAAAGAAAGAAAGAAAGAAAGAAAGAAAGAAAGAAAGAAAGAAAGAAAGAAAGAAGGAAGAAGGGAAGGAGGGAAGGAAGGAAGGAAGGAAAGAAGAAAGAAAAGAAAGAAAGAAAGAAAGAAAGAAAGAAAGAAAGAAAGAAAGAAAGAAAGAAAGAAAGAAAGAAAGAAAGAAAGAAAGTAATGAAAGTACAAAGGAAGAAATTTACAGACCTTAAAGCTCTATACATGTTAGCTATTATTCAGAGATGGTAGGATACACATAATGCAAAATATGTACTCTCTATGGAGTTTAGCTATTTAGGCATCAAATATCAGCCCCCTCCCCAAAGTCCAGTTTTAGAGACCTTCTTGCCCACACAAAAGGATAATTTCTGTAGCACAGGAGGAAAGAGTTAAAGGAGCTTGGGGCGTGGGGCAAGTGGGGGAGCTGGTGCAGCTGGGAGCCATTAACAATTAAGATCCTGGACAGAAATCCACAGGAAGCTGGAGAGGGCCTGGAAAGGTGTAAAGGTGTCTGAAAAGCAGGAACTTGATTCAGGAATGAGTGAAAGTTTGCAAAAACCTGAATTCCCAACATGGATCCTCAGAGTAGGTCTTCCTAAGCCTTTATGGTAGGTCCAAATTAATGCTCCATGCAGTGATTTTTCCCTGTACTTTATCCTGTGCTAAAACATAGAAAATGAATAAAAGATTGGATCTGGAAGAGAGTTGGGACCCATTTAAAATCCACTCCCCATGCAGCAGGAACAACATTTAATGGAAAACTTGGGTTCAAGTCCTGTCTCTGACACATGCTAGATGTGGTACTCTGGACAAGTCACTTAACCTCTTAGGGTTCCAGGCAACTCTCTGAAGCTATAAGCTGTAGAGCAAGTTTAGGTGTGCATAGACTGAAGAGTTGTCTGAGATAGTTTTCTCCATAGATGAAACCATCAACCCACCCCCAACCTAATCTATCCATTGGTCGGTATCTATCTATCTATCTATCTATCTACCTACCTATCTATCTATTCAACCATCTCTATCTGTTCATCCGTCTCTGTCCATTCATATCTATCAATACATTTATCTATCTATACATTCATGCATCTATTAATCTATCTACATATACATGTGCACACGTATTTGTCTATATATGTGAAATTCACTATTTTAGCTATAAACAAGGGTATGTCAGTATATCATGTGTGTGTGTGTGTGTGTGTGTGTGTATGTTTGTGAAATCAGGATCCGTCCCTCTCCATACACAAACACACTTTTATACATCATGTGAGTATATTTGCATGTATGTATGTATGTATGTGTGAATGAAATCAAGATCCATCTTCCTCCACACACAAATACATATTTACACATTTCCACCCTGAAATCTCCCTAGGGTCCAATTCTTTTCCATTTGCCCACTCTGGATATGCCCTACTTCCATTTCAGAACTTTGTCTTCCTGCTTCCTCTTTTTACTTTCCTCAGTCAAAAGCCACACTAGTCATTTGAGGAATGGTCTTATGGTCTACAGGGCAGCTAGGTGGCACAGAGGATAGAATGCCAGGTCTAGAGTCAGGAGGACCTGAGTTCATATCTGGTCTTAGACACCAGCTGTGTGGCCCTGGGAAGTTCACTTCACTCTGTTTGCCTCAGTTTCCTCATCTGTAAAATGAGCTCGAGAAGGAAATGGCAAATCACTCTAGTGTCTTTGCCAAGAAAACCCCAAACGGGGACACAAAGAGTCAGACACTGTAATGTTAATGGGGGTAGGGTGTAAAATCTTCCCTGCCCATTAATAGGCCTCATGTGGAGCCCATTAAAGGAAGCTTGCTTATAGGAAGACTGCACACCTTTTGTTAATAAGCTAATAAGGCAATGAGTCCGGTTGTAATGCTTTCTGTCTCTGAGCCTATTAGCTGAAAGAGTATATATTCTGAGAGGTGAACTTTTGCTTTGGAGGCTCGCTTACAAGAAGGATCTTGTGATCCCCTGGTCAGGACTCTGAGTGGCCATCTGCTCAGAGCACCTGGACTGCTCAGAGGTAAAGGATCTCTTTATTCAGTGGTGGATGTAAAGCTTTGATTCAGGCAGTAGAGCCCTGTCTGTTGGTCTTTATTTCTCTTTTATGTATTCCTGTGTTTCTATTTTATGTGATTAAAAAAGAAATTGTTTACCCCTGAAACAGCTATCTTTTCTTAGTAAAGCAGATAAAAGAACTTGCACTTGTAGTCGTCCTGCATATGCCAGCGTGGTTGCCATTACAGACACAAATGAAAACAACTGAACAAACAACTTATGGTCTATAGGGTTCATTTTATGGGACATCAGTACTCAGTATATTAGCTGAAATCTTTAGGCTACCTTTTATCTTCTGTCACAAATATTTCTTGGGATGATTGAACTATATTTACGATCTAAATTTTGATTAGATGTAAATTAAGATTTAAATTCTGGAAGGGATTGTTGAGGCATTTAGGTGGCATACTAGACAGAGGTATAGTCTTGGAGTCACAAAGACCTGATTTCCAATTCTTTTCTCAGACATGGTCGCTGGGTGCCACAGTGGAGAGACTGCTCAGCCTGGAGTCAGGAAGGAGTTCAAATCCAGCCTCAGCTACTTATTAGCTGTGTGACCCTGGGCAAGACACAACCCTGTTTGCCTTGGTTCCTCATCTGTAAAATAAGCCGGAGAAGAAAGCAACAAATGACTCCAATATCTTTGCCAAGAAAACAAAGAGATGGCCACAACTGAACGACAACAAAATCTGGGAAAGTCACATAACCTTTGTACATCTAGGATGCCTTATGTGTAAGATGGGAATAATGATCACTCCTATTTCAAGTGGTTATTGTGAGGATCAAAGGAAATAATGTGGATAAAATTATTTGTAAACCTATATAAACTATCCATCTATCTGCCTATCTGTGTGTGTAAATATTTATAATATATATTTGTATATATAAATGAGAGCTATTAGCTATTAATAAAGGCTATGTGAACCTGGGCAAATTACCTATGCTACTAACCCTAACACTGCAGTAAGACTTTGATGACTTTTGCTACACCCTGTGTATGTATAATGAGTTTTGCAAACCTTAAAGTATATTTTCATTTAGCTATTGTAATCATTACATCATGTATTCCAAGCCTCTCATTTTACAGATAAGGAAACCGAGGTCCTGAGAGTTAAATAATTTGCCCTATGTCACACATATAGTAAGGATCATTGTTGGGGGTTGGAACCAGGTCCTCTCACTCAATCCAATTCTCCTGCTGTTAGAACATGCCGCCTCTTGAGAACCAGCCCCAGTGACTGCAGTCATTACTTATTTCTCGATTAGTCTTGAAGCCCATGGTCAAGACTCAGTAGTATGGCACTCACTCTTGTTCAGCTGAATGCTTATTTTTATACTCACTTGTATTCTCTGATTATTTCATGCATCTCAGTTTTGCTTTCCCCAACCTATTGCAAGTCCCTTTAAGGTCAGGCCATGTCAAATGCTGTCCTGCAGGGCTTAGCATAGGGCTCAATAAATAATAAATACTTGATGAATTGAATTGAGAACCCACTGGGTCCATACCCCTTCCCTAAATGCTTTGTAGGCAAGGTGGGAGAAGGCTCAGGCTTAAAATCTCATAAAAAAAGTTAAGATGGAAAAGTGCAAGGCTGAGATAAATATGCAACCCTTAAAAAAGCAGCGTTGAAGGAAAAGATCAAGGGTCAGTGATAGAGCTGACTGACGGGGCGGAGAAGGGGTGGAACAGATCAGAGAATGCTTTCTGGGGAAAATGATCTCTATGCAGTGATTTAGGGGAAGGAAAGGGACTGGGTTTGAGGGAACAAAAGCAAGGAGGCCGTCCCTGGCATTTAGGGCTTCCTCGGTGACAGATGTGGCCTGGGGAATAGTAGGGAAGGAAGCAGATCAAGCAGGCCTGTTAGAAGTCTTTAAAGGCAGCAGTGAGGAGGCCATTTAGGTGAAGAGTGATGGGGGGCAACACTGAATGATGGGAATGACGGAGTCGAAACTTAAACCAACAAAGAAAAAGTGACTTCTTTGGGGGTACCAGGTAGAAGGAGTGCATTCAGCCCAACAATGAAGATCACCAATAGCTCTGTGACTTACAGCAGTAAATAAATAAGTCAAGTAAGGTAGGTCAACAAGTATTTATTAAGTGTTTACTATGTGTGGGGCATTCCACTAAGTGCTGGGAATACAAGTACAGACAAAAAATAAAGGGGTCCACTTCCTCAATTTCTTCTAATGGGGGAGGACAGCAGAATTTGAAAAGGGAGAGTTGGATTTGGCAGAAGGTAGAGAAGGGTCAAGAAATTTCAGAGAGTCCAGAGCAGAGCCCAAATTGTAATATGGCGGATCTAGGCACTTTTGTTAAAATGGAGCATCCAGGAGGAACCGTACCGTCATAAGAAAGGGCACAGGGGCAGAATGAACTTCCAGCATGAGAAGGCTGTTGTAACATGAGGGAGAATGTCTGGAGAGTCAGGAACAGAGCCCAGAGAGGAATAAAGATGAAGTTACCAGAAGTTCAGAGCAGTTGGATGACTTGTCCCTGCTCACAAAGCTTATAAATGGTCAGAGAAATTATTGGAACCCAAGATCTACTGACTCTGTGCTCTATCTATCAATGCTATCTGCTCTGCCACACAGCTTCCACTGCTGAAACAGATGATTTGATTATTTCATATATATGTGTGTATATGTATAACTATATGTATATGCATGAGTATATGTATATGTGTGTGTGTGTGTGTGTGTGTGTGTGTGTGTGTGTGTGTGTGTATTTGAGCAGCTAGGTGGTTCAGAGATAGAACACTGGGCTGAGAATCAGAAAGACTCATCTTTATGAATTTGAATCTGGCCTCAGATGCTTATTAGCTGTGTGACCCTGGGCAAGTCATTTCATGCTGTTTGCCTCTGTTTCCTCATCTGTAAAATGAGCTGGAGAAGGAAAAACCACTCTAGTATCTCTGCCAAGGAAATCCCAAATAGACATGGCTGAACAATAAATAATATAAACATATATTCTATAAATAGCTATATAGATAAATCCGTATAAAATTATATATAATTTATATAGTACATAAAGGTACATACATAGACAAATACATGCATATACACACATACAAGTCTGTATGTGTGTATATGTGTGTATGTATTTCTCTCCTTTATAAGAATAGTTCAGTGTTGGTGGATATAAGACAGAAGATTGAATGTCTAGAAAGCAGTTATAGAAATGAGAAGTAACCACAGTCTAGTAGAAGCCTTTGGGATTTCTAACAGGAACAGGTAGACAGGATATTAGCAAATTTTTAAAAACTTTCCTCCTTCATATTAGTAAGTGGTATCTCCTGCAAGATAGTCTTCTTGCCTAGTCAACCTAGTTCCTTTGATGTATTTAAAAGAAAAACTGATTAGGGCTAATAACTCCATTTGGGTATGGGCCAAATGAAACTTCCAAAGAAAGTAGAGATAATGACCTGTGTTGATGGAAGATGCACCCACGCTATTGAAGTCACTTATCTTTGAAGGATTGAAGTAACTGCTAACCCGCTTATAGAATGTGTCCCAAAAGTCTTAGTGCAGCTTCAAGCTTTCAGCTGTGTTTTTTCCTAATAATGTTACTGAATTTGCCTAAATCAAAATGAATTATGTATATTTTCAAGATTACACAACAAAGTGACAATGATAAATCTAGAGCTAGTAGTGAGTTTTGAGGTCATATAATTATCCCCTCATTTTAAAGACCCAAAAGGTTTTGCCTAAGGTCACATAGGCAGTTACTGGCAGTCAGGATTTGAACTCAGCCCTGTGACTCCAAGTTCTTTAATAATAATTTTTAAAATTGAAATAGATATAGTGTATTAAGTTTCCAGAGTGATATACATACACACTTTATATACAGATATGTATATATGTGTACATATCTGTATGTTTACATATATAATATATTATATGTAATACACACATACATATGCCTATACACATGTGCATGCATATATATGAGGCAGTGGGCCGGGCCAAATGTTTTCCATCTGCCCCAGTGCTACTTCCCCACACTTGGGGTGTGCACCATTTCCTGCTGCCCCCTCATCTCAAGGCTTCTCACCTGAGAGGAGAAGCCTCATCTTTCTCTTCCCTTCTGCCTTGTGTCTTCTATCTCCTGCTTGGTTGCCTCTGAGGCAAGGCAGCAAAGGGCCAGTCCCAGTGTCATCCATTTGCTCCAAAGAAGTCACTTCCATCTCTGCCCATAAGCCATTCCCACCTCCTTTTACCAGCCCAATCTCCATGTGGGATGTGGAGAATCTCTGATGCAAAGAGGAACAACTTTCCTTTTGATCTTGGTCCTTCCATGCCCCGCTGCCTCGTCCCTTGAAGGAAGAGGAAGAGGAAAGCTCATGGGGAATGGGACTCCTTTGTCTTGCTGTGCGGGTTCAACTTTGATCTCCTGCATCTCCCTTTCCTTCCTCATCTCCACCTTTTAGAGGGAGGGTGTATTGGCAATCAAGATGGGCTCTTAGCACTTATTCAACCAAGTGCCCTTGAAGAGTTTGGCCTTTCTTTCCTTGATTAAATTAGGAGTCCTTGATGACATCCTTGCCTCAAGGGAAAGCCTAATTTACATGGGTTTGAGTAACATGTTTGTGACATCAGAGATTTTTAGACCATGTGGGTTTAAGTCACATTTTTGTGACTATTTCAGGTCACGTGGGTGAGTCGCATGTGTGACTCACCTTTGACCCTGAACAAGATATATAAACCCAGAGGTTGGCTTTCTCTTTTGGAGCTCTGAGCCACAGCAGGAGTGGTGCATGACTCTGGGCCAGCCGATGTCGAGCTCCCAGCTGAACTCAGATGTTGATAGCTCCTTGGTTACTATGAATTGTATTTGGTCTGTTTATAAATGTACGCTTGTAATTTGTTTTCTATTTGCTCTGAAGTTCAGGGTGCTGGCTTTCCCCCCTGAGCTGAGTGAATGATATTCGTATGTTGGGTTAAAGTAAGATTGTTAACCCTTTAACATTGCTTTCCTTAGTAAAGCTGATCAAAAGAACCTTGGCTTGCAGCGTTCTTGTTGCTGGGCTTGTGTTGGTTTTTCACTCCCACAGCAGCTGCTGGCCAAATTGTTGAAACAGACAGGTAGTGAAGCAGGACCTCCCAAGTGACCATCTCATACTGCTTTTCCTCCAGCTCAATTTCCAGCTTTCTCACATCTGGTCATACCCTTTGTAACCCAGTGATTTTGAACCCCCATGGATCGTTATTCAAGCCCCATTTCCCAACCCCACCACCTGATTCCTTATTCCCATTCTCCTCAACCTTGCCACCCCAAAGTTTTAACTAAACATCACCCAGCCCTTCCACTCTGTCCCACGGAATGCTGGTCCCACAGGCAAGAAACTTCCCTTTATCCTAAATCTTTCCCTCTTCCATTCCTTCTACCTACCAACTATTACTGAACCCTGGCTCCTGGACAGACAATGTCACAGCCTCCCTGGCCACTCTAATACTGGCTTCACTCATTCCCCTCACATCACTAGTTGAAGCAGGGGAGTTGGAATATTTCTCACTTCCCATTGCCACTTCCAGGTTCTTCCCCTACTTTCATCACTTATTAATCTTTCATCATTTGATGTTCATGATGTTCACATCCACCACCCAACCAAAATCCCAGTCGCTGTTATTTACAGACCTCCAGGTCACTCCTCTTCTTTCCTTAAAGAGTCTGGTACGTGGCTCACATTTTTCCTCTCCTCTCCAACTTCTGCCTCATACTGGGGGACTTCAACATACATAGTTTCTCCTTCAAACACCATAACCACTCAGTTCTTCAGTTTGCTCACTTCAGCCACACACAAAGATGATCATACTCTTGGTCTTGTCATCATCTACAAATGTACTTACTGCTTCCACACTCAAGAATCCCAAATTTCCCTTATCTGACCATAATCTGTTGGCTTTTCATCTCTCCTTTTGCCTTCCCTTACAGAAGCCTACTCTTCTTCTGTATTGTGACCTCCAATTTCCTGACCTGCTAATTCTCCCTCAGCTCATTTCCCTGACACTAGCCACTCTCTCCTCTTTTACCTCACTTGACACATTGGTTAACCAATTCAACTCTATATTATCCTCCTTAAATCTCTTAACCCCTTTCTTATTTTTTCCAATTTCATCCTGCCAAGTTTCAGTCTTGGATGACTCCCACCATTTGCCACTTCACTCCTACACATGTTGCTGAACAAAAGTAGGGAAAATCAAGCAGATTTTCCAAATCTGTCCACTAAGAATTTCTGTTGCACAATCTCAAATGGGCCCTCACTGCTGTTCGGTAATCCTCATATACTTGCCTTATTGACCCACTATCCTGTTCTCCACAGTGTCTCTTTCAAACCTTTACTTCCTTCCTCAAACCTTCCATGACTGCCCTGCCCCCATTCTCTCAGGTGATATCCTTGCATCATATTTTATTTAAAAAATGAAGCCATACTCTATGAGCTTCCTCTTCTCGTCTCTTCCCCTTCTTTTTGCTCAGATGCCTTCTGTCACTACATCTCCTTCGCACTGTCTCCCATGATGAAGTGGTCTCACTCTTAACTAAAGCTAACCCCTCTACTGGCTCAAGTAATCCCATTTCCTCCCACCTCCTCCAACAGATAGTCCCTTCTGTCATTCCCAGTCTATTATTCATTTTCAAGTTCTCCCTATCTATTGGAACATTTCCTGCTGCCCACAAACATGCCCATGTCTACCTCATACTGAAAAGAAACCCTTCACTTCATCTTTTCATCCTTGCTAACTATATCCCTTTATCTTTACTATCCTTTATAGCTAAACTCCTCAAAAAGGCTGTCTACAATAGGTGCCTCCACTTTCTTTCCTCTCAACTCTCTTCTTAACCCCCTATAATCCACCTTCCAACCTTACCATTCCACTGAAACTACTCTCCCTGAAGTTATGAATGATTTCTTACTTGCCAAGTCCACTGACCTTTTCTCAGTCATTCTCCTAGATCTCTCCATCCTTTGACATTGCTGATCACTCTCTCCTCCTTCTTCTCTCTAGGTTTTCAGGACCCTGCCTTCTCTAATCTCACTTCTCCAATTGCCGTTCAGAATTCTCAAACTATATGTTCAGTAGACTTTTTAAACTAAATATATCCAAAACAGAACTCACTATTGTTTCCCATAAACCCTCCCTCCCTCCCAACTGCCTCATTATTATACAGGGCAATACCATATTCTCAGTTTCTAAGACTAGGAACCATCTTCTATTCATCACCATCTCTCCCCTCTCCCCCCTAGCCAATCTAGTGCCAAAGCCTGTCAATTTCACCTTTGTAGCATTTCTCAAATATGCCCCCTTCTCTCCTCTGACATTGTCACCATTCTGATACAGACCCTCATCACCTCATTCCTGGACTTTTCCAATAGCCTACTGGTGGTTTTACCTGCCTCAAGTCTCTCACCACTCCAATACATCTTCCATTCAGCTCCTAAAGCAAAGGTCTGACATATCACTCCCCCTCCCCACCCCACTGAATAAATTCCACTAGTTCCTTATTGTTTCCAGGATCAAATACAAAACCATCTGTTCAGGGTTCAAAACCCTTCATAACCTAGCCCTCTCCTACCTTTCCAGTCTTCTTACACTTTACTCCTCACAACATAATCCTTGATCCAGTAATACTGGCCACTGGCCATGAATAAGACATTCCATCTCCAGTTTACTTGCATTGTCTGGCTGTCCCCCATGCCTGGAATGCTCTCCCTCATCATCTCTACTTATTGCTTTGCCTGAATTCTTTGAGTCCCAACTAAAATACCACCTTCTAAAGAAAGCCTTTCCTAACCCCACTTAGAGTGCCCTCCTTCTGTTAATTATCTCCTATTTCTCCTATATATAGCTTATTTGTATAGAATTATTTGCCAGTTCCTCCATCAGGTTGTGTGCTTCCTGAAAACTGTTTGTCTTTTGCCTCTTTTTGTATCCCCAAGCACTTAGCACAGTGCCTGGCACATAGTTGGTGCAAAATAAATGTTGATTAATTAATTGATTGGTATATAATTTCATTTGTTAGAGAGCTGTAATCTGAAGATAAATGACCACAGTCAGAAAAAGCAGCAGCATCTTATTAAACACTTTCCCTCTCACCCTGAATCTCTCATGTATTTCTGTCTGATCTCTACGACGCATATTTGATATCATAGACTGTATCATCATGATGTGTGTAGATGCCTTGTCCTTCTACTAAATAATGGGTTTCTTGAGGTCATACACTAGTGTTTTTTTTCTTCCAGTCTCCAGCCCCTAATAATAACAGATATTGACATATCAATTTTGAGTTTGCAGGGCACTTTATGGATTTTGTCTCAGTGGAGTTTCAAACCAACTTTCTGAATTAAGAACTGCCAGTATTATGAAGCCCATTTTACAGCTAAGGAAAATTCATCTCAGCCAGGTCAATATCTTGCCCATGGTCATAGGGAAACTAAGTAATGGAGACAGGATTTAAGATCAGGTCTTTATGACTCGACATCCAGTACTCTTGATGCTATATGAGGTTGACAGTTACGTATATTACAGGTTTTTTATTTCGCCTATACAGATCATTATTCCTCCACACCAGGGGTGGGGAACTTGCAGCCTCGAGGCCGCATGTGGCCCTCTAGGTCCTCAAGTATAGCCTTTTGACTGAAGCCAAACTTCACAGAACAAATTCTCTTAATGAAAGGATTTGTTCTATAAAATTTGGATTCAGTCAAAAGGCCACACCCAAGGACCTAGAAGGTCACATGTGTCCTCTAGGATCCAGGTTCCCCACCCCTGCCCCATACCTTTTTATTCTATGCAATTCTTGACTATAGTGGTCTATGAAACACATATTAGGGGCATCATAAATGTCTTGAATTTAATTCATTTTAAGGAAAGCCAATTGGTCCAAATTGGTACCATCCACAGAGTTTTGATGTTTAAGGGCTTCGTTGAACCTCCACTTATTTGAGTTAATCAGCAACACAGGAATCTTCAAACCTGAACTGAGAAATTTCATGAATGTGTTTGCTGAAGAGTTCATTCAATAAATGGACTACTCGAATAAGAAGAATACTGGCTTTGGAGGTCAAGAGTTTAATCTTGTTTAAATCTGGCCTCTGTTACTTACTATCAGTTGGTCTAATGGATAATTCCTGTAACCCCTCAAGCCTCAGTTTCTTCATCTGTAAAATGATATGTTTGGACTATAGGGGTTAGCACACTGAGTGTCACATAGTAGGTGCATAATAAATGTTTATTGATTAATTTATTAGAGTGGATGGCTTCTAAGGTCTCTTCTAGATTTAGGATGCTATTACCCTATGATTTCTCCTCTCAACTTCATTTTGGAATTCCATATAAGATTTTGAGAACCAATATGAGAAGGGACGGAATTATTCTCAGATGCATCCTCACTCCCACCCCTACCCCTGCCCACATACAAAAGTGTTCTTTGTCATAGCAGACAGATTACTATAGTGCATAGAATTCTAGACTCTGAGTCAGAAAACTCTGGCTCTGAATCCCACCTCAGGCACTTACTAACTGTGTAACCCTAGACTAATCACTGAATTTCTCTCAGCCTCAGTATGTCCCCCATACCTTATTCTCTACCACCGTTATCTGTCTTTGTACAAATCATCCCCATTCCTGGAATGCTTTCTCATCTGATATGTTCCATGGCACATAGCAGGCACTCAATTTCTTGAATTAAAATTAGGATAATGATGATGTCCATAGTGCTTACCTCCCTCAGAAGTTCATTGTAAGGATCTAATGAAATAATGCATATAAAGGACTTTATTAATTACAGAGCATGTATTAATTACAGTGATGATGATAGCAATAACAGTCTACAATCATAGTTCATAATTTGTATTCTGTAAACTTATTTTAAAAATATATTGTGATAACCATATTTCAACATCATTTTTGTAATTCCATACATTTTATTTTACATATTTAAAAGCATTATTCTTAGAATGGGTCCTTGGGCTTCACCAGAGTGTTAAAACAGGTCTATAACACATGCCAAAAAGGTAAATAATCTCTGGCTATGGGATCAAGAGCTATAAGATTTTAGCAATGAAAAAATCAGAGTTAATGGAAAGAATTCCGCCTCTGGGTAAGACTACCTAGGTCCAAACCTCTGACACTGTCTATCTGTGTAACCATGCTCAAATCCCTGAACCTCTGTTTCCTTAGATGCCAAATAAGGGGGTTTCACTAGGAGGCTTTGGAGGTCCTTTTTAGCTCTGATCTAACAGCTTCCATCACCTCATCCGGGAAATTATTCCAAAGTCTAGCAGAACTTGAAGAGAGAGAGAAGGTGACAGAAGTCACTTTCTAACTTAGATTTTTGCTCTCTCTTCTTCCTCCCTCTGTCTCTTTTAACCTCTGTCTTTCTTCAGGAATTTGATCCACATCTTTTAAAAAAACAACAAAACAATTATTAAGGAAGCTTTGTGTGACAGTTTCTCATGCTTCTCAATTAGGACACCTTCTAACCCTCACTCCCTCCCCCCATACACACACACACATACACACACACACACACACACACACACACACACACACACACACACACACACACACACACACTTCCCACAGGCCTGGGAGTTTCCTTGGGCTCCCACATCAGGTCTGAACTGCATGTCTGAATGTTCCAGGAGATCTTTGCTTTTGTGGGGCCCATTCCATGCCATATGCTGAGACTCTGCTCACCCTCCTTGAGAATGTGACTCCAGAAGGCAATTCTTAGAGTTCCTAAGCTTCTCTTTGACTTGACGGTGATGGTAGGATGGTATAAAAATACCCTTCCCATTTCTGAGTCACAATCCCACCCTACCCCACTGAATGCTTTCCTAAAATTGGCCTGAAATTCGTCAGTCTCCACAGATCTCTCTCTCTCTCTCTCTCTCTCTCTCTCTCTCTCTCTCTCTCTCTGTCTTTCTCTTTTCTCTCTTCTCTCTCTCTGCCTTTCTATCTCTGTCTGTCTCTCTCTCTTCCCATTCTCTCTCTCTCCCTCTTCCTCTCTCTCCTTCTCTCTCTCTCCTCTCATTCTTTTTCTCTCTCTCTCCCCTCATTCTCTCTCTCTCTCTCTCTCTCTCTCTCTCTCTCTCTCTATATATATATATATATATATATATATATATATACATACACACATATATATACACATATATATACATATATATACACATATATAGATATACATATACATACATACATATATATATATATGTATATATATATATATCCCCTTGTCTGTCCCACATACCACACTTAGCTCAGTGAAAAGAGTCTCCTTGCCTAATGCCTGAATATTAAGAGATGTTGTCATCTTGTTAAAGAGTGTGCCAAGTGAATGTCTCCCTTTGATCACCAGGGCACTCATTGTCTCTGTGTATACAGAATGGAAGTAGTCTCTATTGTTTCAGTGATTAGTCCATATCTGGGGAAGAGAAAAGTTTCCCGGCAGACAGAGGGGTGGGAGATGAGTCCTGGGCTTTAACCATTTATGATCTGCTTTCTGTAAACTACTCTCAAGTGAAGGAGGGTAGCAAAAATGACAATGACATCTTGGCAAGATTCACAGTATTTTCTCTGAAAGGGGCGTATTCTTTATCAAGGGTTGCAAAAGTGTCCTTTTTCCCCCTTTCTCTTCTGGCAGATGAAATATTTACTTGCTAAGCAGCATCCAAAATAGCCCCTGTTCTGAGGAGCCGCACCAGCCCAGCCCATCAATGCACTGCTTAATTAAGTGTGACCTAAGCCAACTTGACTTGCGCTCCACATTAAATGCACAAAAAACCCATTTGAGCTGACCAGCCGCCGAAGTGGTACTCAGAGAAATTGGAAAGGATTTCTCCCAAATGCTTTCTACTTACTTACAGCACTCAAGTAATGGTGGAAGATTAGCATATGACATGACAGATTACATTAAGTCATGTCTTTCTGGTGCTTTATGACAGCACTATCACATTAGCTTCTTAGCACTGGCACATGGAGGCATGCAAATGTTTTCCGACCCTCTTATTCAAATCTACAAGCTGACATGGCAGCCTTGATATGATTATTAGTCATTTGAGAGACTTTAATTCACGTCATCAGATAACAGGTTCTGCTAAAAGGTTAGAGAAACTGTCTGCTTTTAATGAAGCCCTCAAAAAAATAGAGACCCTAAAAAAATACCCTTGCTACACAACCCAGAGCTTGGTTTGACTCTATTGACAAGATCTCCCTAAGAATGAACTTGAGTGGAATAGCTAAGTAGGCATTTAGACACTGGAAAATGTGGGCTGCTCCATGGTGGGGGAAACAGTATGAGAGGGAGAGTGGTTGACCTCCTTCTCTCGCTCTCTCCCTCCCTTTCATTTTCTTCCTTTTCTTCCTCCTTTTTTTCTCTTTTCTTCCTCTACTCTTCTGTACCACTCTGGCTCTGATTCAACTTTGTAGCCTACTATACCACTGGTGACCCTAAGACTTTCTCAGAATAGAATATCAGCTAAGGGGTCTGAAAAGCCAAATGGCAATTATCCCAAACCATTCATTGTAGTTTGGGACTTAGCCTGGCAGCAGCTCCCTGGAATGGGTTAATGATGTCTGGCCAGGCATGACATGCCTAATGCTTGGTGTGATGGAAGAGCACCAGGGTTTACAAGCCTTGGTTTGTTTGCACCAAACTGGCTTTGTACTCAAATGTTTTGTCTTCTAATGTGGCAATCTGCACTTAGACCCGAGCAGAAATCCTCTTATCACAAAATACTCCTATGTCGATCAATAGAGTTTGGCTCCAATTAGTGTGTCTTTGGAATGAAGGGGAACTGCACTGGAAAAAATGAATAGCTTTTATGGCCATAGAGATAACCTTTATGGGTATGGAGAGAGAGAATGGGAGAGAGAGAGAGAGAGAGAGAGAGAGAGAGAGAGAGAGAGAGAGAGAGAGACCTCTACAGGTAAGAAAGGTCTTTGTTGGAGAAGCAAAGGGAAACATTACCTGGGAAAGCTCATGTATATGGATTTGGAAGACAAGTTTTTAAAGGGGCTCAAGTTATAGATGATTTTAAAAAAAAATGTAGAATTTCATCCATGTAGACATAAACCCATTTTGTTTCCAAGTCCCCTGTTTTATTTTGTTCACCTGGGTCTCAGCGGAAAAGAGGGGGTAACTTGTGTGTGCTTGGAAGAGATGTTGATTTCAACTAATAAAAATAAGCAATCCAAAGCAAAATTTTGGAAAAAATTAGTTTTAATGATAGACATTCTACTTTTTAGTGCAGAGTTTCTTAAGGTTTGTGTGTGTGTGTGTGTGTGTATGTGTGTGTGTGTGTGAGTGTGTGTGTGTCTGTGGGTGTGTGTGTGTGTGATAAACCCCTTCCCAGAATACGATTTTTAACTCCGTAAAATGAAATATATAGTGCTACCAAGAAAACCAATTATATTCAAATATAGTTATCAAAATATTTTTAAAAGCCAAATTCACGGAGTCCTGAAAGCTAACCACAGACCTCTTTAGGAAACCATGGACCTCAGGTTAAGACCTCTATATTAGAGGTTTAGCATACTTTTTCAAAATTCAGTCTAAAGTCTAAAGTGGTTTTTTTTTAACTTCCCTGTTTCTCCTTTCAAATTCTTTCCTTGTTCTAATTCAGCAAATGTTTGAATGCCTCAAAAATTTGAGTTTTATGCTTTTGCCAGAGATTCTTCAGTCCCTTTTCTCCTTCTAACATTTCAACTTCCCAGTAAGTTCTAATCTTCTTTGTTTGTTTTCTTTTAATGATCTGACCATTTTAAAAGATCGGTACTATATAAACAACGAAGATTTTTATTTCTTCAGATGTATCGATACAAGGAACACCTGGTGATAAAGTCCCTCTACCAAGGAAGAACAACCCCTTGACAGCAATTCATAGTCTTAGCAGGGTACCTGGGACACTAAAGAGGTTAAGTGACCTTAACAGAGTCTCACTGACACTATGTCTAAGATGTGGGAACTGAGTCTAGGTCATTCTAACATGGAGTGTAACTATCTGCAATGCATGGTGCCTCTCATGAAGAATACGAATAAAAATGCAATTGTAATAACTAACATTTATATAATAATAATAGAAGCAGCAATAACTAATATTTTTATAGTGCTTACTATGTGCTAAATAGTTTACAATATTATCTCATTGTATCTTCACAACAACCTTGGGAGGTAGGTGCTGTTATTATTCCCATTTAATAGATGGGGAAACTGAGGCAAATAAGTTAAGTAATAAGCCCAGGGTCATATAACTAGTAAGGGTCTGGGGTTAGATTTGAACTCAGATCTTCCTTACTCCAGGCCTGGTGCCTTATTTTGTCTTCTAATATGGTGACCTGACTGCCCTTCAAGGTTTAGAATGTGCTTTCCTCCCAACCACACCATGAGGTAAGTAGAGTTTAAGTATGAGTAGGTCTGTTTTGCAAATGAAGAAACTAAGATCTGGGGAAGTTGAACAGCTTTTCCATAATTAGTCAGTGTCTTGGGTGTGATTTATACTCAGGTTTCCTGAGCCTCAGCCTGTCACACTGTCCCGTACAACATATTATCATTCCAGCAGTAAATGTAGATAGGTGAATCCCACTATAACTTTTGTTTTCAAATAAATGAAAATGAAAAATTAAGGCAAAATGAAAAAAAAGAATCAAAATTTTAAAAAATGAAATGAAATGAAAAAATGAGATGAAATGAAAATGAATGAAGAATAAAAATTAAAATACGAAATTTAGAAATTGAGGCAAAGTTAAATATAATTGGTTCATTCTTTTCCCCACTGAATGAAAATATTCACTTTTCATTCATCATTTCCCTTAATCCTGATTGGTTCACCAGCTTCTCTTTTCCCTCCTGTGCTCCAAATCAGGCATCAGCAACCTCAACATCGGTATCAAAGATGAACCCCTGACAACTTTCCTGAGCTATCAATTGTGAGTAAAATGTGATGGGGAGGGACCAACTTACCATAGCCCTTTTTCCATCACATTCTACCGTAGCTTTGGGCCACTCTGCCAAGTGGCAGCATCAGGAGCCTGTGTCTGTTTTGCATGGGTTTCAAATTCAATTCAATACAAATAAACATTTGTTAGGAAGGTATTTTGCACAGAACCTGTGAGATGTAAGAGCCGTCTCAAAGCCTGGGATGGTTTTGCTGGTCACAAACACATATGGAAATGTCATGTATGTGGCTAGGTAAAGAGAACATAGATAATGATCTTAACCCTTAGGCTTGATTTCATTCCAATTCTTCCTTCTTTCCCACTCATTTGCATGGGAGAGAAAAATTTTCAATTGAGAAACTAGTGTACCCTAAACCGAATAACCAGTGGGCACAACCTGGAAACCTATCTGGCAAAGGAGACTAAGAAGGAGCAGCCAGACTGTTAGGAGGAGAACCAGGGTAGAGCCGTGTTATGAAAATCTGGAGAGAAGACATTGACAAAGAGAAGAGGATGATCAAGTGTGCTAATGGTAGGAGTGTCCAAGAAAGATAAGAATTGAGAAAAGATCATTAGATTTGAGAATTAAAATGTCACAAATAATTTTGGAAAGAGCAATTTAAAATGAAAGAAGAGGTCAAAATACAGGCTACAGAGAGTACAGAAGAGGAAAGGAAATGGGAGCAATGAATGTCAATGGGGTTTTCAAGGAGTTTAGCCATGAAAGAGAAGAGGGATACAGGATGATGACCAGTAAGGATCAATGGATTGAGTGAGGTTTTTTTTGAAGATTGGAGATACATGGGCACGTTTGTAGGCAGTTGAGAAGCATCCAGTAGACAGGGAGGGCTTTAAGATTAATTAAAGAATAGGGATGATTGAAATGGCAACCTGCTGGAGAAGACGGGATGAAATAAGATCACTTGTGCATAAAGAAGGGTTTACGTTGACAAGCAGAAGAACTACATCTTCATATGAGACAGAAATGAAGGAGGAGAGAGTAGCAGAAGAAATCTGAATTATATGGGATGAGGAGGAAGAGAGAAAAAGGAACTCTCACCAAATGGCTTCAACTTTTTTTCAGTGCAGGATGAGCCAAATTTTCCAACTAGGAAGGCTACTGGAAAGTGAAGTATGGGAGGCTGGAGGAGGGATGAAAAGATGTGGGAAAAACTGTAGTTAGTGAGACAGTAAATTGATTAGAGAAGTATAAAAAGATTACATTTCCCCAGTGAGAGTGTAGCTGAGTTTTTGTTTGTGCTGAATTTGTGGCAAACCCATTTAGCATGGTCTCATGATATTTCCAGCCCTGTTCAGAAAGAAGCACATGAGTAGAAGCAAAGGTATTAGGTAGTAGAAGTAACCCAAGGCTGTCAGACATTTGGCAGGGCAAGATCTTCAACAGGATGAAGGGACAGAAGACTTTAGGCAAGAGAACAGTCTGGAGATGAACTGGTTCACCAAGACGTCACAATAGGGAAGAAATAAATTGGAACCATTGTGGAGGTGATGGCCTGGAAAAGAATTAAAGCTGGAAGTCATGGTGAGGACAAAAAAGTTTGGAGTTGCAAGGAAGAAGGAGAAGCAGAACAAACAACAAATTATGACCAAAGAGAGAAATTTCAGAATTCGTGAACATGGAATGGAATACTTATGAGTAATGGCAAGATCAAGGGTATGATCATCTGTGTGTGTAGCTGCAGTGGGAGGGCAGTAGTAAGTCCAATAAGAAATGAGTAAGTTGAGGAAATGGAAGGTTAATCTATTTGAGGAACTATCAATACACATGTTAAAGTGCTGAAGTATGAGGACAGGAGTTGGGAAGACAGAAAGGCTGTGAGTCAGAACTGAACTTATTGATGAAGGTTGGAGAGTATACTGGAGGCTGGTAGGCAACAATTGCTATAATCTTGATTGAGTAATAAATTTGGATTGAATGAACATCAAAGAGGGAGATATTAGTGAGTAACGGTAATAGAGAGAGAACGTAGAAGTGGCTATTGGTTCAAGGAATATTCCAACTCCCCCCCATAACCAGTGACTTTGGATTATGAGTGCAAATGCAACCAGTAGGTGGCTAAGAAAGCTGTGAGGGATCCAAGTCTCAGTGAGAGTGAGAAGATGAAGTGATTTAGAAAGGAAAAGGTTTAAGATAAAAATAATTAGTTTGTTACCTATGGAACAGGCATTCCAGAGAGTACAGAAGGGATAAGTATCTTTAGAGTGGGATGCTGGGTGTTTAGGTTGAGAGGGGTGGGGAAAGGGAGATTACTAGTGGTGGATAAAGGAGTCTGAACAAAAATAACTGGGGGTTCTGAAGCAGCAGTATGGGGAGAGTATGATAAGATAGGATTATTTAACTATTAAGGAACTTGTTCAGGTAGGTCAGTGGTTCTTATTTAGTGGTTTTCAAATACCTTGGGGGTTCATGATGATTATCCAAAGGGTTTGTGCTGAAAATTCCTTAAGCAGCAAGTGTCTTAAGCAGTAAATATTATATTTTCTTCTGTAATAAGCATATGCATGTTTGAAACATTTTTTTGCAGTGATTCAAAACTACCATGCTCATGTGCACAATGATTTTTGTGTTCATTCAACAAATAAATAAAACTTTGACCACTTTCTAAGTGCAAATTATTATGTTAGACTCTAATCAATTTATGAAAATGAATAGCTAGTTATTCTATGAAATATTTGCTTTTTATTGGCTAACGGCAAGTGCTATATAAAATGATAAATGCTGTTTCTCAATCTTTCATCAAATTGTTTCCAAACCACCATATGAGTTCAATATTTGTTCAAAAACTAATTACCAATGGATGATAAGGCACACACACATACCCCCATTTGTGTTCTGTATAGTGTTCCTGAGTAGCTCCCTCGTTTCCATGTTACTCAGTATTGGTGCCTCATTAGCTGTGTAATCATTTGATCAAGATGTTACAAATGTTTATAGTCTTGCAGTGCAAATGTCAGGCTATTTGAAAAGCACAATTACTGAGCATGTATATTCCAAGCAATCATGAAACCATCACATGGACAATCACAAATATTCTGCAGAAACAAATCATATATTGCCTTTCATAGTTGCTTTTAAGCAATTCAGTTCAGTTATTCAATAGAGTTTCCATCAGAACATAGCCAAAGGTACAAGGGAACAAATTCACTTCCGAAGACATTCTTTCTTTAAAAAGGTTAGTTTGTATACAAACTTACTACTTAAAATGAAGCAATCTATGTACCTGAACATCAAGTACATTTATCATTTTACACAACACTCACTTGCCATTGGAAAATAGAAAAGTAAATATTTTCTATCAAACTAGTTATTTATTTTCATTGATTGGTTAGGTGGACAAAAATTTTAAATGAATTTACAACTCTCAGCAAAAAAAAAAAAACTGGTAAAATTTTCATACCATTTTTCGCCATATATTTTTGTGACTGAGCATTTTCACTTCATTCTTTTTGAAAATCAAAATATGGAAATAAATTTGCTGCAGAAACATATTTAAGGCAGTGTTTGTCTGGTGATGAACCAAATATTGCAAACATTTGTTCAAAGAAAAAAGACCAACACTGAAAATCCATTTATATGTGATTATTATGTTGTTTTAAACATCTTCTAAGTTGTAACTTGTTCATTAAAATATTATATTTATTCAAAAACAGTTTTAAAAGAAATTTATTATAAAATCTTGCAGATAGTAGTAAGCATATGAGGTCTTGATAAATTATTTCTTTTATTTCCTAAGGAATCTCTCACATATTTATAATTATTTTATAATTAGAGTTTTATATTTTATATTTAGTGTTTTTATAATTATAGGTAGAATATATTTCAATCTTATAATTATCCTTATATAATGCAAAATTTAATTTTGAGCTTAGGGGGCAATGGTTATTATTGTAGTTATTGTAAAGAGTTAATGAATAAATTAAAAACAATACTCTGATAGGGATATTAAAATACCCTGAAGGTTCACAGCACATCTTGTTGTTGTTGTTGCTGTTGTCATTGTTAAGAGTTCATGTAGTAAAGATCATTGGGAACCAATGAGCTTGGTTACTTCTGGGGCAATGGTTGGGAACAGAGATTATTTGGGAGGGGTAAGATAATTTCTGTAGTTGTAGGTGTCCAGAGAGTATACCTAGAGTCTAATGAATTGGTTGCTCAGGGAAGCAGACTCAGGCAAAGCAACTGTTCTGGAGTTTTTAGTGATCAAAGAAAATGGGAGTAAAAGTAGATAGACAGATAGATAGATAGATAGATAGATAGATAGATAGATATAAAACATTCATTGAGGAAAAACCAACAGGATCACAGGATCACAGATTTAGAGTTGAACAACACTTTAGAGGTTATTTAATCCAAACTACTCATTTTACAGGAGAAAACTGAGGACCAGTCAGGTCAACTGATCTCTCTCAAGTAGTATGTAGAGGAGCTAGATGATGGAGTGGATAGTGTGTTGGATCTGGAGTCAGGAAGCCCTGAGTCCAAATATTCCCTCAGACACCTGCTAGCTGAGTGACGTTAGAAACACCACTTAACCATTCTGAGCCTCAGTTTAGATATCCACGAAATTGGGATAATAATAGCACCTAACTTCCAAAGGTGTTGTGAAGGAATAAAATGAGAAAATACAGGTAAACCACTATATAAATGTTAGCTATTGTTTTTTTATCCCCATTTTACAGTTGGGGAAACTGAAGCAAAAAGTCAAGTGAATTGTTCAAGGTCACACAGCTTGTAAGTATATACGTATATATAGTATGTGCCTGTGTAAATTATACATGTGTACATATATAAATCACATGTACGTACATATATTACATATATATATATATATATATATATAATCAAACTTTAGGACAAATTGTTAATAATGTTATCATTTAGGGATTCATTATTCACACTAATCAAGACCTAGCTGTGTAATTTTTTAGTTTGCAGTACCTGGATCTAGGTTCCACTTTTTCTTTTATTTATTTATTTAAATTTATTTATTTATTTATTTGTTTGTTTATTTATTTAATATTTTTAGTTTTCAGCATTGATTTTCACAAGAGTTTGAATTACAAATTTTCTCCCTATTTCTACCCTTCCCCCCACTCCAAGATGGCATATATTCTGGTTGCCCTGTTCCCCAGTCAGCCCTCCCTTCTGTCACCCTACTCACCCCCCATCCCCTTCTCCCTTACTTTCTTCTTGGGCAAGATCAATTTCTATGCCCCATTGCCTGTGTACTTTATTTCCTAGTTGCATGGAAATCTTTTTTTTGAACATCTGTTTTTAAAATTTTGAGTTCCAAATTCTCTCCCTTCTTCCCTCCCCACCCACTCTCCCTGAGAAGGCAAGCAATTCAACATAGGCCACATGCTTATCATTATGTAAAACCCTTCCACAATACTCATGTTGTGAAAGACTAACTATATTTTGCTCCTTCCTATCCAATCACCCTTTATTCAATTTTCTCCCTTGACCCTGCCCCTTTCCAAAAGTGTTTGTTTTTGGTTACTTCCTCTCCCTATCTGCCCCCCTTCTATCATACCCCCTTTTTATCTCCTTCCTCCTTCTTTCCTGTGGGGTAAAATACCCAATTGAGTGTGTATGTTATTCCCTCCTCAGGTCAAATCCGATGAGAGCAGGATTCGCTCATTCCCCCTCACCTGCCCCCTCTTCCCTTCTTACAGAACTACTTTTTCTTGGCACTTCTTTGCAAGATAACTTACCCCATTCTATCTCTCCCTTTCTCCCTCTCTCAATATATTCCTCCCTCATCGCTTAATTTGATTTTAGTTTTTTAGATATCATCCCTTCATATTCAACTCACCCTGTGCCTTATGATTTCTCTTTCCTGTCTACATTTTCATGCTTCTCTTGATTCTTGTGTTTGAAAGTCAAATTTTCTATTCAGCTCTGGTATTTTCATTGAGAAAGCTTGAAAGTCCTCTATTTTATTGAAGATCCATATTTTGCTTTGGAGCATGATACTCAGTTTTGCTGGTTAGACGATTCTTGGTTTTAATCCTAGCTCCATTGACCTCTGGAATGTCATATTCCAAGCCTTTGATCCCTTAATATGGAAGATGCTAGATCCTGTGTCATTCTGATTGTTTTTCCACAATACTCAAATTGTTTCTTTCTGGCTGCTTGCAGTATTTTCTCCTTGATCTGGGAGCTCTGGAATTTGACAACAATATTCCTAGTAGTTTTCCTTTAGGGATATTTGTCAGGAGGCAATCAGTGGATTATTTCAATTTCTATTTTACCCTCTGTCTCTAGAATATCAGAGCACTTTTCCTTGATAATTTTTTGAAAGATGATATCTAGGCTATTTTTGATCATGGATTTCAGGTAGTCCAATAATTTTTAAATTACCTCTCCTGGATCTATTTCCCAGGTCAGTGGTTTTTCCAATGAGATATTTCAGATTGTCTTCTATTTTTCTCATTCTTTTGGTTCTGCTTTATAATATCTTGATTTCTCATGAAGTCACCAGGTTCCACTTGCTCCAATCTAATTTTTAAGGTAGTATTTTCTTCAGTGGTCTTTCAGACCTCCTTTTCCTGGGTAATTCTGCCTTTCAAGGCATTCTTCTCCTCATTGGCTTTTTGGAGCTCTTTTGCCATTTGAGTTAGTCTTTTTTTAAGGTGTCCTTTTCTTCAGTAATTTTTGTGTCTCCTTTAGCCAGTCATTGACTTGTTTTTCATGGTTTTCTCACATCACTCTCATTTCTTTTCCCAATTTTTCCTCTACTTCTCTAACTTGCTATTCCAAATCCTTTTTGAGCTCTTCCATGGCCTGAGACCAGTTCATGTTTTTCTTGGAGGCTTTTGATGTAGGCTCTTCGACTTTGTTGACTTCTTCTGTCTGTATGTTTTGGTCTTCTTTGTCACCAAAGAAAGACTCTGAAGTCTGAGTCTGAATCTGAGTCCATTTTCGCTGCCTGGCCGTGTTCCCAGCCAACTTACTTGACCTTTGAGTTTTTTTGTCGGAGTATAACTGCTTGTAGAGTATAGAGTACTTTGTCCCAAGCTTGATGGGCTGTGCTGTTGTTTTCAGAGCTATTTCTACACAGCAAGCTCTGCCACACCAATGCTACTCCTCCCCCAAGATCCGCTAACCCGGACCAGACTCAGATCTAAGCTGGCTCTGCACTCCTGCTCAGATCTGCCACTTAATTCCTCCCACCAGGTGGGCCTGGGGCTGGAAGCAACTGCAGCTGTAGTTCTGTAAGCAGCCTCAGAGCTGCACCACCTCTGCAGCCCCAGGGCTGTGGCCAAACCATGAACTCCTTTCTCTCTGTCCCAGAAGCTTTTTCCACTAACCTTCTCTGTTGTCTTTGGTGTTTGTGGGTTGAGAACTCTGGTAACTGCCACAGCTCACTGATTCAGTGTGCTCGGGTCTGTGTCTGGCTCCTGGTCTGGTTGGTCCAGGTGTGGCTCATGCTGGGCTGGGCTCTACTCTGCTCCAAGTTCTGTGTGAAAGACCTTACCCCATGATCATCCAGGCTGTCCTGGGCTGGAGCCCTGCTTCCCTCCGCTATTTTGTGGGTTCTGCAGTTCTAGAATTTGTTCAGAGCCATTTTTTATATGTATTTGGATGGACCTGGTGGGGAGCTCACGCAAGTCCTTGCTTTCCAGCTGTCATCTTGGCTCCACCCCTCAAATGTTAGCTATTGTTAAATAGCAGAGCTGGAGTTCAAACTCAGGTCTTCCCACTGTAAATTTATTCTTTCCACTAAACCAGGTCTTGGCAACTGATTGAATGTGAGTGTGGAAGAAATGTGAAGAGTCAAAGATGGTATTTTTGATCTTTCTTCAACAAGGGATGTTTTAGTAGATGCTTCCTTGTTCTTAAGTCAAACTTAATTTACCTTCATCCACAGTTATAGAAATTAGCTGTTATAAGACTTTTTGAAGTACTAGCTCTTAAAGAAAACTCTCTCCTTCAACTCTCACATATTTCTCTTCCAATATTTTGCCATTTTGACATATTAGGTTTGTATCCTTTCATTCTCATATGGTCTCAGTTCACATCTCAACCACGTTGCTTTCTTCACTGTCTCTACTACTTTTTTCCTTTCTAAGCACTTTAATAAATGCCTGTTGACTGACTGAAGGACCTATTCTTTTCTCCTAGGTGCCTCTGAATTCATCTAACTCCTTTAGTAAATGATTTCACTTGAATTCCTTCCAGATTTTGACATCATTTCTAGTTTCCACTTTACCCTCTTCACCTTCCTCAACAATGCATTTTTACTCTTCATAATTCTTTTTTTTCTTCAGGCAACTAGGCTTGACTTTTGAATAACCACCATCACATTTGCAGTTTCCAGTTTTTTAGTGCCATACTAAGGAATTTGGTTGTCTTACATTTCTGAATTAGAGGTAATTTCTTTGTGGTATCAGTTTATTTTTTCCAGCTTATTGTGCATTATTATACTTCCTGTAACGTCAGTAATACGTCCTGTAATATGTCTGCCACACCAATGCTACTCCTCCCCCAAGAACCGCTAACCCGGACCAGACTCAGATCTAAGTTGGCTCTGCACTCCTGCTCAGATCTCATATAGTACTGCATCGCACCTCCCACCCCAGCTTTGTGCTGACTTTTCCCTTTTCTTGAAATACATTCCCTACTCTTCTCTGTAAGACTCATCTCAAGCTTCAACTCACACACAAGGTCTTTCCTGATTCTTTTCCAATGGTCAGAACTCCTAAATTTCATATTACTTTGTATACATTTGTAGTTACATATGTGTAGACACTATAATTTCCCCCTCTCCTTTTCCCCTCCCAATCTAATGTAAGCTCCTGGAAGGCAAGGTCTGCTTCACTTTTGTCTTTGTATTCCCAATGCCTAGTCTCAGGGGTGGGGAACCTGCAGTTTCGATGTCATATCTCACCTTCTAGGGTCCTTGGGTGCAGCCTTTTGGCTGAGTCCACGTTTTATAGAACAAATCCATTTATTTAGGGAGTTTGTTCTGTGATGTTTAGATTCAGTCAAAGGGCCACACTTGAGAACCTAGAGGGTCACATGTACCTTAGCACAATGCCCAGTATCTAGTAAATACTTAATAAGTGGTTACTGAATGGCTGAATGGATAAATGCATGGATGAAGATATGAAACTTCAACGTAGGCATTATGTTTTGCTCTAGATATTTTGGTCTTATCTGTAGCTGTTGGCATATTTCTTCCTGATTAAATTGCCTATGAATTCTATCCAAATTGGGGCTTTCCTGATTATGTTGCTGGGTCAACTCTGCCACATTGGACATCCCTAAACAAGAAGGGGACCAAATCTTTGTTCTCCAGATTCTGGAAAATATGAAGTAAACCTGAAAATTATCTACCAAACTAATCAGGCTTACCAAGTCTATACTCTACATCTTCTAGCCAGAGAAAGTATGGAATAAACTTGAGGTCAGAAAGGTCTGTGTCTGAATCCTGCTTCAGACACTCATGGCCTGAACATGGACAAGTCACTTAATTCAATAGTTTCTTCATTTATAAAAATGGGAATAAGACCTGTAGTATTTATCACAAAAGGTTGTCATGACCATCAAATGTGATAAGGTGTATAGACTCATAGAATCATAGACATGACACTAGAAGGCTCCTAAGAGGTCATGTAGTCCACCACCTTCAGTCCACCACCACTCGACTATAGAAGAGGTATGAGATTAAGATGCTCACTTGCCTCAAGGTGGGAAATAGTAGAGGTTGAATTCAAACCTGGGTCCTCTGACTATAAACTCAGTTTGATTTCCAATGTCCTGTGATGCCTACCCAGTGCTTTGCAAATACTAGCTCTTATTATATAAAAAATAAAGCATTTATCTCCATAATTTAATAATTCTCCACCAAACACAAACAAAAAAAGAACCATAGAACTTTCTATTTCTTTTAAATTCGATGCCTAATTTCCATGAGATTTAGCTTGTTTCTTTTAAGTTTCAAAACTACTATTTCCTTTCACAGTTGGTGACTTCGGGCTGTCAACTACGAGCTCTCCATCCTATAACTGCTTCTCCCATTGAGTTGACCCATGGGCTGGCACAACCTCTAACATTATCTTCTCCATTCTGCTGCCCCTTGAATCAGCAGCCTCACCCCCACCTCTGTTTGATGAATGACTGGTCTCCTTTCAGATTTCTTTTGAGCCCTTTCTCATCTACCTTTTCACTGCATCTTAATTTCTTCCTTTTTTATTGGATTATGACTGAATGCTTTAATTTATTCATCGTATCATGTCTTTATAACTTTTTCCCCCTAGTAATTTATACCGGACCATATGCTTTTGGCTTTTGCATTTTATAATTCTGTAAAGCCTTTTTTTAGGGGGAGAGGATGGGGGATGATTAGCATGAAGGAGGCTCCACAAATGAAGGTTGCACTGTGCCTTATTCATTTTTCTGAACAAAATGTGTTTCATAGTTTTCCATGTGGCATCAGATGTTCTTGAAATTTGCACGGTTTTGTCTGGGCTCAGGTTTTTTTTTCTTTTTTCTTTTCCCTTAGCTTTTTCAAAGACTAAGATAAAAACATTTTACTTTTTAAAATTGGATATTCATTTGAAGTTAATAAAATGCCTAGGCTGGTTTATGACTATATTCTTTTAAAAAAAATTAATGAGCACCTTTAACAAACAGAAGTCCAACCTTTCCTTAAATTAGTTTTCAAAAAGGAAAATGTCTCATCTAGTTGCATGCCCAGAGTTGTAACTAGGTTGAAGTGACCAGGGCATTGTACTGGAGCAGCAAAATTTACAGAGATTGCTTTCTATCCTTTCACTCAAGAAGCTTATGCGTTGAAATCCTCTGGATCCTAACACCAAAGCTCCCAAATCAATAGTGCAAAAGTGTCTGCTCTATGACCCAGACAACCAGTGCCAAAGGTAAAAATTATTAATACTCTCAACCACCACAGCTCCCACCTTCTAATTTCTATGTCTGATTATCCCAGTGTTTGGGGTAGGAAGTGGTAGAGTGTTCCCAGGATCATCAGCTACAAGCCAGGCTCTCTGGAAAGTGAGATACCCATCCCCCAGAATAGCTGTACCCGAGCAGTACAGAAGGAACTCAGCAACACCCAAACGAGTCTAGGATGCTATTCCAGAAGCCACCAACAGCACAAGGGAGGGATTCTGAAACCTTATTGTGAATTTTACAAGATCCTATTTTCACCCCTTCCCCAGCTAGTTGCCTTCCCAGCGTCTGTACCACCCTATGCTCTGGTCCCTGTTACCCAACCCTATGACTATTTTGGTATAGAATCTCTGTTTACAGTTCTAGGCCTGGCCTCAGAAGGCATTTTTTATCACATAGCTTCTTTCCCTCCTCCCCCACCCCAATCAATGCTGAAACAGGTGGAAGGTATAATAGTATAGTAGACAGAATATTGGATCTGGGTTATCGTGGATAGAATGCTAGATCTGGAGTCAGGAAGTATTTTGTTCAAGTGTAATGATAATCACATAATGGTAATTAAAATCTATGTAACCCTGGGTAAGTCAATTAATATCTCCTTACCTCAGTTTCCCCATTTGCAAAATGAGAATAAATTATAATAACAAAAACCTTACAGGGTTGTTGTTGTAAAATTTAAATGAGATTACATACATAAAATGCTTTGCAGACCTTAAACTATTGTATAAATATTAGCTGCTGTTAAAAAGCATCAGGGTAAGACTGGTATCTGCTATTTTGTCAATGGAACTGCCTATATGCTAGAAGGAGCATATTGAGCATGGAATTAGGAAGAATTGGGTTGTATGCCTATTCTAATGAAATTACAGGATCATAGCTCTAGACCAAATACATACATAAACATACAATCATGCACATACACATAATGGCCATATACACCAACCTACTTCTCATATGGAGATATATGAACTAATTAAATTAGTTGGATCCAAGAGTAGCTGTTAATAAATGGTCCATTGTAAATGAACAAGGGGTCTCTGGTGGATTATCCCATCAAGCTATGCTTGAGCTTGTGCTAGCAAATATTATTTATTATTCAGGACTTGGATAAAAGCATATATGCCATGTTCATCACATTCACAGATGACTCACAGAGGAGAGGGATAGTTCACACCCTGGATAGTAGAGTCAAGATCCAAGAAGGTCTTGACAGGACAGAGAACTGCAGAGTATGATGAAATTCAGTAAGACTAAAGATAAAATCTTATATTTGGGTTCAGAAACTCACCTTCTCAATCTTAGGGTAAGGGAGACATCATTCAAAAACTGTTTCTCTGAAAAAGTTCTGGAGGATTTCAAGAGCTTCAAGCTCACTATGAGTTAGTCGTGTCATGGCAGAAAAGTTCATGCCAACTTGGGTTATGTTAAGATCGGCACAGCTCAGAAAAATAAGAAAGTGATGGCCCCACTGTACCCTACTGTAATCAGACCTCACCTGACGTCCTGAGACATACTCTGGACACCATAGATCAAGAAAAACACTGATAAGAGCAAGATAGTGTTCAGAGTGGGGAAACCAGCATGGAGTAGGATCTCAAGTTCATGCCTGTGATAATATGGATTCCTCCAGTGTATTGGTGGGACTGGAGTTCTCTGTTAGTTCTCAGATTCTGAGATTCTGGCATTCTATGATATATAAACAGAGGTAGAAAAGTATCTATATACAGCATTGTAACAAATGTATGCGTGCACATAGGTACACCCACATACAGACCTATATACATACACTGTGTATGTATCTGTGTAAGTATATAGGCAATGCATGTGCATATGCATGCACCCACAGATGCATGCATGTATTTGCCCATGCATTGCATGCACACATACAAAATGCACATGAAATAATGATCTTTTAGAGATTTTCTGGGATGAATCATCAGAATATCCCAGAAAATAAAATACTGTAGCAACCATTAACTGAATTAATCACCCAAAATACCAAATAAAATCATCTGAAAACCAAAAAAGATAGAGAACTGCAAGCTGATGAAATACTGTAGCTACAAACACCTACAGTTGTCAATAAGCAATACGTAGTAGAAAGAGCTCAACCTTGTCTGTGACACTTGATACTGACGTGGTCCTGGACAAACCTCTCCAAGACTGGGAGTCAGTTTTACATATTTAAAAAGGGATAATAATTCCTGTACCCCATGCTTCACAGGGTTCTGATTCAGAAAAATATGATCATTATAATTGCATACATCAGAAGTATAGTGTCATTTGAAATAATATCCCAAATATTTTTTAAGCTAATGACCTCAAATTAAAAAAAAAATAAGGAGCCAGAATGAAGCTAAAAACTAGACACTCAAGACTGGAGCACCTTGGATGTTCTTGATTGAGAACATTTTCCCAGACATTGTGCTCCTGGGCTCTTTCCCTATTGTGATTATGTTCATGTGCATATAGTTTATGGATTACTACAAGCCCTTGAGGGTAGCCACTATTTTCTAGCTTTTATAGACTCAGTACCAAGCACAGTGCTTGATACATCGTGCCCACTTAGTAAATGGTTGTTGTTTGATTGATTAAATGATTGGTCCAACCCTATAGGTAAGAGTGTAGGGAATGCCAGTAAGGAAAATTTCTCTCCCAATACTGATCTGCAATAATATTGCACCTTATATTCTCAGAAAGATGCCTGGGGATTACAAAGCTTATGGTCAGATATATTTGCCACAGACAGAACTTGATTCCAAGTCTTCCTGACTTTTAGGCTATCCACCTAGTCTATCAGGTCGATCTATATATGTTCACATGTGTGTATGCACAGATATATTGTATAATGTGTGTGCATCTATCTATATATCTACTTTTATATATCTGTGTATATACCCAGTATACAGGCATATGCACATTTGCATATGATGCATACAATTTTTCGTTTATGTGGGTAATTCCTATACCATAACTATGGCTCTGTAATTAAATAAACCACACAACTGCACAGAATTCCAGAGAGATAAAGAGGTGAAAATGGAGGTTGGGGTTGGAAATGAATTCTACTTCCCCCCGACGTCAGTGCCGTGACTGTCTGTTTCCCTGTTTGTTCCCTCTCTGGAAGAACTCTGGATAGAATCTTGATTTGCCACTAATAGGAGTGGGATACTTTTTAATGTATTGTTTGTCAAGATCAGACTCCTCCCACTCCAGCACAGAGAAGGGAACCCTGTGAGAAGGAGTGGAAGGGAGAGCTTGGAGCATGGCCACGGTGAAGAGACTAGTCCAGTTGTAGTGATTGTGGAAGTTAACCTGAACCAGCATCTTTTCTATCTGTTAATGCTGCTCTCCCTCATGTCACCTTGTCCCTTCCCTCTAATCTTCAAGTGTCAGATAATTGTATTCAGAACAGGCCCAGAATGGAGGGATCTCCGCCTTTGCAACCTTCTGTGATTTTCATAGTCTGTGGAGATCCTCCGCCCCTCTCATCCACTTGGTTACTTATAACCATATCAATCATTTCAGTGACTCCAAAATGAATTGATCCACATTTCAGGAGCTTCACCATGGGTCTCAGAAAGGAGTGACAAAATCCAGGGCCTTTTGCAACATAGAGTGGCATTTCTATGGTATCAGGCTCCCCATTGGGTCGCTAACTGAAGGTCAAACCATTTCCAAAGGACTCTTCAAATTCCAACACTATTCTTGGGCCTTATTATAATAAATATTCCTTGAAATCAATGTTCCATAAACTGGAACTTGAGCTATGATTTTTCCCCTTTTTTGGAGGGGGGGTCGATTCATTGTGGGAGTGTATGATCTGATATTTGCCTTGTCCCAATTTAATTTGTATTTACACTGTTCACATATTCTAAGGGATTTCTATTTCCATCTTTTCTCATTTCTTCTCCTCCCTTGCCTGCTCTCCCTTCCTCTCACAGCTTCTTTCCCCTCCCCTCTTCTTCTCCTTCTCTGTGTTCTTTTCTTCTCTGTTAGTGACGTTAATATTTTATAAAGAAACAGGTACAGGTGTTGATTCAACTATTCTGAGTGTTAATATGTGGAAGAGGCAACAGCAGCTCAATATTCAACACCTGATGGACCCTGATGTTCAGTGAATTACAGATGTTGTGCTTCCCCAGGTTGTTGTAAGGTTTAACACTTACAGGCAAGGGTGCAGCTCCTGGGAGCAGACCAGTTGTTCCAGAGGTTAGAGAACCCCAAGGCTGAGTTTAGATTAATCCTGGCTGCTAGCAGCACTTATTACTCTGGCAAGGCAGATTTCAGAGCCAGAGCATCCCACCCACAGGGAAAGGCTCAGGGGCTTGACTCAGTGGCCAAGAATGCCAGGTGTGATGTGGGAGAATATCTCCCATAAGAAACAATGAAAGTTGGAGGAATTTTTAAAAATCTATTGCACAGGAGGTGAAAGGGGAGAGATTAACACAGTAAGTTGTCAGCTCATTTTCTTACTGTGCTATCACAAGCTTTAACTAAAAAAATCTGTTTGATCTCCTGTATTACAGATATATTTCAAGCCCTGTATCTGTCACTGAAATCTACAAAGTGTGCTTCAGCTATAAATCTCCATCCTTGAATGTACACATACAATTATCTTGGAGAGATCTGCCTTCCATAAAAGTGACAATTGTCATTCCTGGTCTTGCTTTAGTTTGTATAAATATAATGTTTATGTTGAAAAAAATCACCTGTCATTTAATAGGAAACCTGGAAATTTATGTTATGATTATATTAAATGCTATGTTTTAAATATCTTTTAGTAGTCATAGAGAAATTAATTTAATCTAAATTGTATCTTGTACAAGTCCAAAGGTCCAACGAAGTCCAATGAAGCAAGCTGCTGGAGGGTAAGGACTGCATTTCATTCCTGTTTGTAACCTCTGTGGCTAGCACAGTGCCACGCATATATTGGATGCTTAGTAAATGTTTTTTTTTCCAAAATCAATTGAAATTCTACTTAAAAAATAAGATTTCATCAGATTTGGTGAATTGAAATCAGTTTGAATTTTTATCCACAATGACTGTGATGTTCCTAATTATCACTACAATAATATGGTTAATGACAGGCTAGGGAGATTAGCTGTTTCCTCCAAGCTACCATGACATTGTCCAAGGTTTATGTAATCCTGCTACTGCCAAGCTCCAATTCCCAAACAGCCCGGATTTCATGCTGCTTGATGCATTGTGTTGTGGATTCATAAGCAGTGTTTCTCAAATGCAAAAGAGCCAAAAGTTAAAAGATGCTATGATGATTTGAATCAAAATATTAGTATGTTTGAAATGATTCAATCATGATGGCAAGCATTCACAAACTGAGTGGCCAGTTTGGAATACAGTGTATATTGAGTGTGTGCTCATAATCTTCAATCTAAAATTTTTCAAACCAATTTATTTTCTTAATTTGTGTTGCCCTTAATGCCATATAATCTGTACTTGGAAGGTAGGCTAAGTGTTTGCACACTAAAATGGACCTTTAGATTCTTTTAGTTTCCTGGCTAGGGCTTTTGGTTTATACTGAGAGAGAGGAGAGGGAGAGGGAGAAAGAGAGAGAGAGAGAAAAAGAGAGAGAGAGAGAGAGAAGAGAGAGAGAGAGAGAGAGAGAGAGAGAGAGACTGAGAGAGAGGTAGAGAGAGAGAGAGAGAGAGAGACAGAGACAGAGAGAGAGAGAGAGAATATGTTTGATCGTATCAACTGACATTCAAACTTTCATTCATTTACTCTAACAAATAGAACACATGGCCTGAAAGACTTGGGCCATTTCAGACATTTTTCTACCATATTAACCAATATACCAGTTCTCTAATAGTTATGTGATCTCATCAAAGTAAGCATTCCTTCAAATGACGCAGATTGTAATCTATACTGAGCAATTGTGTAACTATTCTGTGCAACTTAGTCTATGCTTTCTCCTGAATTCACCAAAGGAGGGTCCCTCAACATGCTGGAGACTTTCTTCAAGGCCTTGACATTGTAAGTATACCAATGGAACACACAGGCTGTCCAATAGTCATCCTTTATTCTTAGCCTATCTTTGTGGATCACATGTTTTTAATTGTCTTTTATTTAGATTCTTCTTCATACTTCTTTCTAATACATTATAGCCTGTTTATGCCAACCATGCCCTTCTCTATTGCCCTTCAGGTGGTATACGACTTTATTTCTTTGAAAATTGCAGTATTTAATGACTTATAATATAATGACTTACAATATAAAATAATGACTAAAAATCTCAATACACAATACATATATCCACACTATATGTAACAATACATATATACATATGTATGTGTATACACGTATACACACACACACACACACACACACACATATATATATCTATATATATCTATATATATATATATATCTTTAAAGAAGAAGCTTGGGGTCATTTAAGAAAGAAAAAAAAAACAACAACTCTGCAACTTCCCAAAGGCAACATAAATCTCTCCAGTCTTATTCAAATATGGGCCCAATTCATTATCCATTTGTAGTATCTATGTGTCTGCCCACAATAATTGTGGTTATGTACAAGTTCTATGCATTATCTTTTAACTGAATAACTTAGTCTGACCAGTAGACATTTTCTATCCATTCAGTTTTTCATGTGAGGTTAATTGGACAAATTTATTTTGAAAGATTATGTATCGCATTTAAGAAACTCTGTAATTGTCTGGGACCTGTTGTAATCAACAAAAATGATGACTGAAAACAGGAGCATCTGGAGACCTCACCATCTGTAAGGAATCTTGTTGCCGCGTGGACTCTATACTAGGCCTCCTCCATGACGGTGGTGGCCATGTCACCATTTGGATAAGCATGTAACCTTGTTGTTTTCCCTTGCTTGATATTAACAAATAAAAGACTATCAAACAAGGTTGTTTCTGATGTCATATATTTCAAGAGATCTTGCATAATTAAAAAAAATATTTCCATGAGGGACTATAAGAGGGGAGACTTCAAGGTGGCATTTTTATCAATCCAAAAAAATTTTTGTAGCTGATAAATAATGAGCACAGTGGGATCTCTAATTCTTTATATCCTTTTGCTAATTGTGCTGTTAAAGATGTGTTCTACTGTAGAACATAATTTATTAAAGCCTGCTTTTTCTCTTTTCAAATCTTCATCATGTCTGTAGATTACCCTCATGAAAATTTCATATAAAGAGAAAAGTAGGCATGTGAGTTGATAGTTATTGCTATTCACTTGGTGGCCTTGGTGGAGGTTAATAAAGGGATCTTAGACTTTTTCCATGCCTTTGATAACTTCTCCTCTTTCAGATACATTGTCAAATGATCCCTCAATACCCTCAAAATCATGTCATTTCCAGTACAAACCTCCTCTGTTTACACTTTTTCAAATCCAGCTGCTTTTACCATCTATTTTCTTCAGAGACAATTCCTTTTCCATAAGCACATCAGGGATTGCCATAATCGAGTCCAAATGTGTTGGTTTCACTACCCTTCAACATAAAAGTTATTTTCCTTTAAAAAAATGCAGATCTTTTCATCTTTAATCTGTTTGTTGTTCTCTTTCTGATCTCATTCTTAAAGGTCCTTGGGACGACCTTGCTGAATTGAAATCTCTGAGCAAGCTTTCTTTAAGCTGATTTTTCCCTCCCCTATTTTTCACTATTTTATGAGGTGATGCTCATAATCTTCAACCTAAAATTTTTCAAACCAGTTTATTTTCCTAATTAGTGTTGCCCTTAATGCCATATAATCTGTATTTGGAAGGCAGGCTAAGTGTTTGCAGACTAAAATGGACCTTTAGATTCTTTTAGTTTCCTGGCTATGGCTTTTGGTTTATACTGATCAAATATCTTTATGATGTTATTATAATCAATATTGGCATCTTTTCCTACAATTATTTCTCATTTTTCAGCTTTAATAATTTATCTTAAAATAGGTCAGATTTTATTTTTAACAATCTATAACTCTATCTAATTTTTATTTCTTCTTCTATTCATTTTTATAATTTAATAAGTCAGTTGGCTGACCATGCAGAGTCAAACAGATGATTTAGGTAGGACTCCAGTAATAAGTTGTTTTCTCCCTGTGAAAATATAAAGTCATTTCATTTTTTTTGTCTGTGTAACGATACTTGGCACTTACCACGTCTAGCACCTTCCAATTCTTTTCTCAAATAAAGTATTCATGGTGCATATGTGTGAGACTTCTGTCTAGTCTACATGGCTTTGGCCTCTCTCATTTCTTTCTCCTGAGCCATATTTTCAAACATCTTTCCCATCTTTACCTATGCTTATCTTTGCAATGAAGTCACCAAGTGTCAAATTATTTGCTGATTTAACTTGTAAGGTCTCATCAAGGCCTTTGTAGAATTCTTCAACCTCTTCACTAAGTACTTCTGAGCTGACATTCTGTTTAATTGCAACTTTTTTCTTTCTTTTGGCACCTAGCTGCTTAGAATAGAGTACTGGACTTGAAGTTAGAAAGACCAGGATTCAAATTCTGCCTTAGACATTTATTTACTGCATACAAAACCCTGGGAAAGTTGCTTAGTGCCTTTCAGCCTCAGTTTCCTCAACGAGGATAGTAATAGCATCTACTTAATAAAGTAGTGAGGGGATCAAATGGAATAACATGTGTGAAGTGCTTGGAAAACCTTAAGGCACTATATATAAATGTCCATTGTCATTGTCACTATCATCGATGTTGTTTCCTTTATATGAGAATATCAAGATTGTGATACTTCAGTGTCTCCAGAATTGTCTGGTCAGTTGTATTCATCATCTGGTCATCTGATCTCACATTCAGAGTACCAACATCTGTTAAAACTTATAGATGGTATAGAAATCATGAGTCTTAGCACCCACTGACACATTTTTTACTTTGCTACCACTATCACAGTGTAAGTACAAATGAGTTCCTAAGACTAGAGACCATTTAAAAATTATTCTTTGTTATATAGGTTGCTGTGGAAAAAGCAGCTGTTACCAAGTTGTCAAACTACTTGTGGGGGGACTCTCTCTATATTTAGCTAAGTTGCATCTTGGAAAGCAGATTTAAACTCTTTCAGGGGCCATATTTAAAGTATTTTCATCATAGTATAACCTTCTGGCCACAATGAGGCATCAAAGTTGGATCTTGTGGAGTCATTTCCATAAATTATTTCTCATAAACTACTCCCCAAAGATTAGTACTATGTCCTGTCCATTCACTAAATTTATTAAATTTTCCTTGAACTACATTACACCATGTATTAGCTTCTTCAGGGAGCTTTGCATCATAGGCATTGGGCAACCCATAAAAGTAGGAGACATACTCTGACCCAAAATGTTTGCCACTCTCATCATCTCATCAATGAGATCCAATAGAGAGTCCAAGTTGAATGGGTGAGATGATCTTAAACAGACAATGAAAAGAGACAATGCATCAAACCTAGGATTAAATAGGAAGAGGAAAGAAGACTGAATTTTCTTTCAGAAATTGCAGTGTTCCTTTAATGATCCCAAATTCCCCAAGAATCAAGATCCTTTTTAACACTAATACCATAACAGTATTTTTCTATATTTGTAAGTTATGAGACACTATAGACTATGAAAAACTTAAAAATGAGTGTCACTTAGAGGGCATCAAGGGGTTTATGATTGGGGCAAGTAGGCTGCAACATACAAAAGGACACCATCAAAGAGATTAAGAAGATGCATAGTCATGGGGAGACCAAGGGATAATTAGAAGACAGCCACGGCATCCGTATGATATCTCAAGAACTCAAGGAAGGTAAATAGCACATTGGGTGGGTCCTCCGTCCTGAAATTATGGGAGAATCAAGCCAAGAGTCTGACAAAAGTCAGGAAGACATGAATGGGTTGTGATTGCATTGTTGGAGGGTATATTTGCCCAGTGAGATCAATGATCTATTTAAATATTTTAGTATATGCAATATATGCATAATAATATACAGCCTGTGAAAAATGTTTAAATGAGTATCACTCAGAGGGCATGTGGTAGGTGCGCTTACATTCCAGAACATATATTAGCATAGCATAAAACACAGTAGAATACATGTTATTAAACAGGTGTCAGATTAACTTTGTTGTTTTATTTGTTTACAACATTAACTTCTATTCATGGGCACCCACTCCTTAGAATTTGTTGCTAATGAAGCATAAATGTTGGGTCATGTAGCACAGTCATTTACTCACACAAAATAAAAGAAGCAAACAGCAGTGAGTGCTCATGGAAAAGGAACTAACTTATCCATGGAAAAACTGTCTTATTAAATTATATTTGAAATTGTTCTGCTGTTGGAGGTGATGGGAGAGAGGATTAGTGCCTTTAAGAATTGTATATTGGGAAAAAATTAGATATCAATTTGGTTTCTTATAGAAGTCATTTGTTTATTAATGCAAATATCTGAGAAATGGGGAAAGACCTCCACTAAGAAAGGAACTTTTTATTCTTGTTGTAATTGGATGAGGACTGTCATATGAGATATTCTTGCATCTATGTGTATGCTGATTATAATCTCTCCCTAGGTTTTTCTAAGCAACATGAATCAGAAAGCCAAGTTTTCTTTCTTGCAAAGAGGCACTGAGTAGTTAAATTAGGTGGGAGATATTCATTGTTGTACAGAAGCACCAAAGTCTTAGACCTGGACTAGGAAATCCATCCCAATGATCATTTGGCTTTAAGCAAAGGCTTGTTTAGTGTAAAGATTATTTTTCTTCTTGGAAATGAAGGAAGGTCAAGGTTGGAACAAGGAGTGACCAAAAAGAAATGAAGATTAGAATCATATTGCAACCCAGAGTTCAACCCCATTTACATAAGACTCTGCACTGGTGGAGAATACTTATTCAGTGCTCCATGCCTGCATGAGGGGTAGAGTTGGTGAGACCTTGAAAGAGAAGCAATCTTTACTCTTCTGGTTTCCATCTTCAAGAGAGGAGACATGAAGTTCCGAGTTTTTTTTCGGGAAGTTATCTGGAAGAAGGGAGAGTTTCTGCACCAGATAATTATGTTTGAAAGTTTTAGTTCTCAATCTTCCTGGAGAATGCAACAGTATTTGTAAGTTACTGTACCATGTTTTTAGTTTTCTTTTCTTTTTTTAAAATTTTCTTAATGCAACCTCATGGGTCTTGTGTGCAAAACATTTCATTTGTATATATGTATAGTGCATTTGCATTCTGTTACAGGGAATCTAACAACCAATAAATAATTTCAATATAGATGTTAAATAAATACACAGTAATTTGCAGGGGTGAGGAGGCACTAGCAATGGGAAGTATCTAAATAAACCTCATATAAATAGTGGTACTTGAAGTAAACATTGAAATAAGCTACGACTCCTACAAGACAGAGTTAAGGATCAAGCCCCTTCCAGGCACTGGAGTCAGACAATGCAAAAACACAGAAATAGGGACTGTACTGAACTCTGTGGGGAATATCAATTAGGTCAGTCTTGCTGAATTCTTAAGTTTCACTAAGGAGGGTAATATGTGATAATCCTGAAAAGAGAGCTTAGAACCACATAGGAAGGACTTTACATGAAAAAGAGATGAGATTGTGTTTTACCCAAAGGCACCTTGTAGTTATTAGAGCTTCTTGAGCAAGAGAGTGACACGATCAGTCATCTTTTGGTATTATCAATCCTCTAGGTGTATAGAGAATGAATTAGAAAGGGGAGAGACTTGAGGCAGGAAGAACAATTGGTAAGCTACTGAAAATATTAGGAGAGATATGACAGGTCTTGAACTAAGGTGGTATCCATGTGAGTCAAAGGAAAAGGATAAAAGAGAGATTTTGTGGGTAGGAACAACATGTTTTGGCAACTGATAGGATATGGCAGGGTCAGGGAGGACAGAGTTTAGAATGATGCTAGGGCTGTCAATCTGGGAGACTGGAAAGAGGGTGGTGTCTTTAAAGAAATATATAAGTTAGGGAGAGGAATTGGGAGGGGGATGATAATAGTTCTGTTTTAGAGATGTTGAGTTTAAGATGTCTATGGGACATCCCTTTTGATATGTTCAAGAAGCTGTTGATGATACAACACTGGATCTCAGAAGAGAGACTAGGACTGAATCTATCGATTTGGGAGCATCTGTATAGATATGATAATCGAATTGATGGGAACCGATGACCTCACCAAAAAAGAAGAAAGAGATGGTGAAGGAGAGGGAGAGGGAGGGAAAGAGGGAGAGGGATGAGGTAGAGGGAGGGGGGGAGGAGGGGGGAGAGAGAGAGAGAGAGAGAGAGAGAGAGAGAGAGAGAGAGAGAGAGAGAATAAAGGTGTAGACAAAATCCTGGTCTATATTCACATATAAAGGGCAAAGCATGAGAAAACTATAAGAGGGTTGTTTCACAAAAACTCAGGGAAATACTGCAGAGAGGCCAAAAACAATGAGGACCTGGAGGAAGCCATTAGATTTTTGCAATGAAAAGATCAATGGTAACCTTGAACACAATCATTTCATTTAAGTGATAACATCTGAAGTCACACTGCAAGGTACAGAGAAGCAAATGAGAGAAGATGTCGAGGCAATGAGTGTAGATAGCTTTTTTTTCTGGGAGTTTGACTGCAAAAGAGAAGAAAGATACAGGATAACGATTTGAAGAAATGGTAAGTGCAAAATGGGGTATTGGGGAATCTTGGTAATATTTGTAGGCTGAAGGAAAGGAACCAGTAGATCAGGAGATATTGAAAATTAGGAGGGGTGATGGTGATTGTGGGGGAAATCTGCTGGAGGAAATAGGAGGGGATCAAGGACCAAGTAGGAAACTTGGCCTTGTGGAGGAGAAGCTCTTCATCAGAGTTTGGAGCACAGGAGAGGAAGGGGAAAATGATGCTTTGAAGTGGAGAAGAGCAGAGAAGAAACTCCAGAGGAATGAACTCTAAGGCACTCTAAAGGGAAGAGGGTGGTGTGGAAGGCTCTATGAGAGAAGTATGGATTATTTTCTGTGAATATAAGAGTCAATTGGGGGAAACTAAGTGGTTTTCCTTGTGGTAGTAAGACCTCAGGCAAGATTAGATAAAATAAATTTGTATTGTATCCAAATGGGGCTGTTGTATAACTTCCTCCAGGACCCTTCAGCAGCATTGAGTAGAAGAAGAGAATACAAGTAGTGGGAGATAGTCCAGGGTTGGGGCTTGATGAAGTGGCAGTGGCAGCCTGCTTTCATGGATCATCATCCATGTTGTGCCCTCTAGCCAAGGATATTTCCTAAAGCTCTTCTTTTCTTCTTCTTCTTCCCCCTCTATACTCTCTTGAAGCTGACAACTTTGCACAACTCTACCTCACTTAAATCCAATTCACTTACAAGTCGAGACATCACCCTGTGATGTCATTGGTCCTCTTTGAAACTAGGGATAAACAACGTGCTCTCTTGTTCTAATCAACTCACTCAGGCTCAATCGTAATCTGTATGCAGATATTTTCCCTATGTATCCACACTCGGTCTGTCTACTCCCTGCATAGTACACATGCCAGCTATTCTCACTTTGAACCCTGCTCACTTCTGTCACCCTCACTCCTCACACTACATATCAAAAATAAAATTCACCCTTCCCACAAAACTCTCCTTTGTCCCCAACTTCCCTGTTACTCTTCAGGGCATTACTACATTCCCAGTCATCCGGACTCTCAACTTTAGTGTAATCCTTAGACCTTAACTCCCTACTTGTACTCGCCCCAATCCAATCTTTTATTAAATATGATAATTTCTACCTTCACAATTTCTAGTCTAGATTTCCCCATTACATAGCCAGCCCCTTAGTGCATGCTCCCATCACCACTCATCCTGATTATTGCAATGATTTTCTAACTGTTCTCCTTGCTTCAAGTCTTTTCCTCACTCCATTTTATTCTCTGCTCAGTTGCCAAAGTGATATTTATAAAGTGTAGATTTGACCATGGCAGCCCCTTGCTCAATAAGCTCCAATGGTTCCTTGGATGCAATATAATCTACTGTGTTTGACATTTAAATTCCTTCCCAGTTGGTCCCTTCCTATCACACTTTGCTCCCCTCTGCACATTGTACAATGCAGCTACATGGGTTTACTTGCTGTTCCTCACACACAGCACACCATCTCCTCATTGTATGTCTTTGTACCAGCTATCCCTCATGCCTGAAATATGGCCCCCTTCGGCCCCTTTGCTTCCATGGCTGCCTCCAAAATATAGTTCAAATCCTACCTTTTGCAGTAAGTCTCTCATGGTCCACCCTCCCCTTCTAGTACTTTCCCTCTAAGATTACCTTGAATTTACACACTTTCTCTCTCTCTCTCTCTCTCTCAATCCCTCCCTCCCTCCTTTTTTCCCTCCCTCCCTCCCTCTCTGTTGCTCTCTTGCTCTCTCTCTCTCTTTTTCTTTCTCTCTCTCTGTATGTATAGATATATATATATATATATTTGTATACACACATACATAAATATATATATATGTATATACACACACATATATAGTTATATGATACACATGTATATGTATATAGTTTGTGTGTTTGCATGTACATAGTTTGTACATATATAGTTATTTACATGTTGTCTCCCATACTAGACTATGAGATGTTTTTTAATGCAGGTAGTGGACAGTACTGGGTCTATAGTCAGGAACATCTGAGTTCGAATCTGACCTCAGACACTTCCTAGCTGGATACCCAGAGCAAATCACATGATTCTCTCTGTCTCAGTTTTCTGAACTATAAAACAGAGAAAATAAAGGGACCTATCTCCTAGGGTTGTTGTGTAGACCAAATGAGATAATACTTGTAAATACTGCTTTCATAAATAGTGCTTATAGTGTAAATAGTACTTAGCATAGTGCCTGGAACATGGGTGTTGTTCAGCCATGTGCAACTCCCTGTAACCCCATTTGGGGGTTTTCTTGGCAAAGATACTGGAGGGGTTGGCCGTTTCCTTCTCCAGCTCATTTTACAGATGAGGAACTGAGGCAAACAGGGTTAAATGATTTGCCCAGGGTCACACAGCTAGTAAGTGTCTGAGGCTGGATTTGGACTCATGGAGAAGAGTGTTCCTGATTCCAAGTCCATTGCAATATCAACTATGCCACCTAAGCACATAGTAGGCATCTAATAAATGCTACTTCCCTTCTCTTATTACCTGGGATTGTGTCCCCCCTCCCTCCTTTCTTTGTATAACATGAACTCAACATTTAATGAGTTCTTATTAAATCACTGACTAAGGGCTAGGACAAGGAAGGCAAGAAATTCAGGTGTGGAAAATACATATAATTGATATGGTTAACTATAAAATCAAGTTGGGGAAGATTATACTGTAAAGCCAATACTAGGTTGATAGTATTTGAAAAACAGAGAAAGATGGATGACAGTGGGGGATGGCTATGTGAATGAGGAAACTTGAGGAGTGAGTCATGGGAAGAGATGGAAGGTCTAGAAGATTATGGTCAGATAATGCAATTTCAGAGTATTTGATAATGGAAGTGGAACAGTTATAGATGATGGTGAGATAAAAGATATGACCATCTTTTAGTGTGACTAAGGCAGAATAATGGCATAGGTCACGAGAGTCAAGGATATTAATGAATTGGGATGTCAGTGTGTTTGATGGAATGACAGCATGAATATTGATGTCCCCAATTAAAAAGGAAGGGTTGGAGTTGGACCAGATGTTGAGCCAGCCACTGCTCCTTGACAAAGGGAGGAGCGTGACCTGGGGTCCACTAGATAACTACCACCATGATCTGGACAGGTTAATATATCTGAACGGAATGAATGGAGAGAAAGGGGGTGGGGAGGAGACAGACAGACATACAAAGACGGAGAGAGAGACACATACAGACAGAAACAGAGAGAGAGACAGAGGGGGAGGGAGAGGGAGAGAGAGAGAGAGAGAGAGAGAGAGAGAGAGAGAGAGAGAGAGAGAGAGAGAGAGAGAGGGACTGAGAGAGACAGAGAGAGACAGAGACAGAAAGAGAGAGATTACTGAGTTATGGCAGCTGAATCTGGAGGTAGGAGCAGAGAGAAAGGATTATTCTTATTCCTTATACTGATGCTCTGTTTTAGCAGGAGAGGGGTGGGGATGAGAAATGGTGAATTTAATACTGGAATGGGTAGCCAGGTCCTTGGGGGGATCCAGATGCCCCCCAATTCCCAGAAAATATAAAAGGCCTAAAATAAAACAAAGTTTGTCAACAATAACAAGTGTTCCAGAGGACACAATAAAAGGATGAGAAAGAACTGGATGGAGACACGGGAATCAATGTGTGTTAAGTAATTGAATAATGTACTAAAATCCTACTCTGATGCCTCATCACAGTGTGGAAATGATCCTGAATTCCTGAGTGCTATGCCAGCGGAGCACAGACTCTGCCAGGTCCCACCAAGCTGGAAAGGTTTCCACTAGAGGCCTGGCAACAGATTCTGTCTGTTGTCTGTGGACCAGTCTAACTAGGTTCAGGGAGACTCATCACTGGAATGTTGACCACCATGGGATGAATTGTTTTTGGCTGAAGCAAAGCCCTCATGTACCATGGTTGGGGGTGGAGGAGAGTGGAAGGTCTGAAATCTGTGTTGGTGGAATGAGTACCCACACCCGATGAAATCATGGATCTTTTGAAGCACTGAAGTCATTAATATATAGGGTCTGGATTTAATGACTTAAGAAATTTACAAATGTTCCACACTCACTTTGGAGTGCCACATATCCCTGACTACCAAATCACAAGCATTTTTTTTCCTCCCAGTGAGGGGCCTGTAAAATACAGAGTACTGCTAATGAACAACTGTGATCTCCACTGTAAAGGGTTGATTTAATTATTTTAAAATTACTTTAGTTCTGTGGGGTTTATTTTGAGATAGAGAAAAAAACTATGCTCGCTTACTATAGGACATGAATGTAATGAAATATTGCTGTGCCAAAAGAAATAATAAATAAGAAGAATTCAGAGAAGTGTGGACAGACTTGTATGAACTGATGGAGATTAAAATAGGCAGAACCAGGAAAACAGTTTGTACAGGGATGAAAATGATGTAAATGGGAAGAGTAACAAAATGAAATTGGATGCTATATGGTTATAATCAGCGCAGCAGTCCTGGGCCTGAAGTCAAGAAGACTCATCTCCCTGAGTTCAACTCCAGCCTCAGATACTTACTAGCTGTGTGACCCTGGGCAGGTCACTTAACCCCACTTACCTCAATTTCCTCATCTGTAAAATGAGCTGGAGAAGGAAATGGAAAGCCACTCCAATACCTGCCAAGAAAACCCCAAATGGGTTCACAAAGAGTGGGATACGACTGTAAATGACTGAATAGCAACATCAACCACACTGCTTATAATCACTGAGCCTGGTCCCAGAGAATACCTGAAAAAAACAATGGACTTCCTTTCCTTCATTGCAGAAATAAGGACACTTCAGGTATGGAATATTATATGGACTATCAAATGTGGTCTATGTTCTGGTAGTATTTGCTATTATCTTTTAAGCAAGAGAAGTTTTGGTAGGTAGTATAAGAGGAAGGGCATGTATAGAAATGAACATAATGCAAAAGTAAAAACAATAATTATATGTTTTTGTACAAAAAAAGCCAATGCAACAAGAATTAGGAGGGAAGCAGAAAATTGGGAGAAAATCTTTGCAACTAGTATCTCTGATAAAGGCCTCATCTCTAAAATATACAGGGAGCTAAGCCAAATATATAGGAATACAAGCCATTCCCCAGTTGAGAAATGGTCAAAGGATATGAACAGGCAGTTTTCAGAGGAAGAAATTAAAGCTATCTACAGGCATATGGAAAAATGATCTGGATCGCTGCTGATTAGAGAAATGCAAATCAAAACAACTCTTAGATACCACATCTCTCCTGTCAGATTGGCTAAAATAACAAACAGGAAAATGATAAATGCTGGAAGGATGTGGGGAAATTGGAACATTGTTGCATTGCTGGTGGAGTTGTGAGCTGATCCAGCCATTTTGGAGGGCGGTGTGGAACTATGCCCAAAGGGCTATAGAAATGTTCATACCCTTTGACTCAGTAATACCACTTCTAGGGTTGTATTCCAAAGAAATCACGCAAGCGGGAAAAGGACCCATATGTACAAGAATATTTATAGCAGCTCTCTTTGTGGTAGCCAAGAATTGGAAAGCAAAGGGATGCCCATCAATTGGGGAATGGCTGAACAAGCTGTGGTATATGAAGGTGATGGAATACTATTGTGCCATAAGAAATGGGGATGATGCAGACTTCATAACAACCTGGAAAAACCTACACGACATAATGCTGAGTGAGCGGAGCAGAGCCAGGAGAACGTTGTGCACAGCCACAGATATGTGGATTCCGTGAGGACCAACCCTGACATACTGAGCTTCTCTCAGCAACCTAAAGGGGCAAGGACAACTCCAGGGGACTCACGATGGAGAATGCTATCTTCATTCAGAGAAAGAACTGCGAAGTTTGAATACAGACTGACGCACACTACATGCTCGCCTTTTTCTGCTTCTCTTTTGTTTTTGTTTTTGGGTTTTTTTTTTTGTTTTGTTTTGGTTTTTTTTTGTTTTTTTTGTTTTTTTTGGTTCTGTTTCTTCTTTCTCATGATTCATTCCATTGGTCAAAATTCTTCTCCACGACTCGACTAGAGCATAAATTAATTCAATGCGAAGTTATACATGACAGTTATATGAGACTTCATGCCGTCTTGGGGAGGGAGGGGGGAGGGAGGGGAGAAAAACTGGAACTCAAAACTATGTAGAACCGTGTGTGGTAAACTAAAAATAAATAAAACACCTTTAAAAAAAAACAACAATTATTCTCACTTTGCTTACATAAAATAATAAGCATTTATTAAACACCTACTATATACAAGGCACAGTACTGGTTAGGTGTCCATTATGCCATGACTAATTCTAAACTAGACTTAAGGTGCTTGTCTGAGGTCAGAGTTCAGTTTTTAGTGTGTCAGAGGGCTCATAAACTCTTGAATTCTGCGTATAAAGAGGATATAGTTCTCAAGTGGCCTCATGGGATTTTTCCCATTCCTTACTAAGCTCCCTCACTGGGACAGTTTTACTGTTTGCAAATGACATGGGGTTTTTCTTGGTTTTGTGACTCTCTTGGTTCTTATATAATTCTCTTACTTTCCACATAGGTAACATTTGGAATTTTTCAGGCCTTTAAAAATTAATTAACAATAATAATAACTCAATAATATATTGTATAACTATATATGTGCATAATATACATACATACACACATGTATTTTATATATCTATATACATACAATGCAACTAATTCATGTGTTTATGTGTATGTTACTATCAGGATTATAACTTTGTTTTTCCTACTAGTTGTTACATGACACCAATTCAACAAATATTTTTGTGGCTACTGTCAGGCACTGGGCTAAGAGTTGGGGATACAACGAGGGCAAAAACCTAATGAACTAATAAAGGGAAAGGTTTCATTTGACTCAGAAAAAGAAATAGAAAAGCTCTGTGCTGATGTGAGTGGGGGGACAAAAAAACCCTTTGGATTTGGAGTCAGAGGACCCTGGTTAACATTTCAGTTTTGCAGATTGCTACCTTTATGACCAGTCAGTTCATTTTGCTATATCTCAGCTTTCCCATTTGCCTAATTAAGAGTTGGACTAGATGACCTTTCTCCATATGTTGTTGTTGCTCAGTCATGTGCTACTCTTTGTGATGTCATTGGGGGTTTTCTTGGCAAAGATACTGGAGTGGTTTGTAATTTCCTTCTCCAGCTCATTGTATAGATGAAAAACTGAGGCAAGAACTTGCCCAGGGTCACAGAGCTAGTAAGTGCCTGAAGCTGGATTCAAACTCATGAAGATGAGTGTTCCTCATTCCTGGCCCAGGGCTTTATTCACTGTGCCCCCTGTCAGCTTTTTTATATAGTATTGACTAGTATATAGTGTATCTAAGCATATTATATAAATTATATGATCATAAATTTAGAGCTGAAAGGAGCCTTAGAAATCATCTAGCGCTATCACTAATTATACCAATGAAGAAACTACATAAATGAGTTTTTTGTATATGATTTATTCTCTATATTCTGTGTAATATATATTTATAGTAGGTCACTCCCCTCGCCAAGGCCAGTGGATGTAAACATATAAAATGAGGGATAGATAACAAAGATAACAAGGTGTGAGTGAGTTAAACAAAATTCATAAAAGGTATCAGAGGGGTGGGCACCTTGCCATTGGCTGGTTGAAGATTGGCCATACCTTTCGTAGCTTTTAGGAAGTAAGAATTTTGTCCCTGTAAAGAGTTGAGGAATATTAAAATAAAGAAGTACTTGGATTGTGACTCCTGTGCCTTTCTTTCTACCCCCACCCCTCACACTGACCATGGTATCTTGAAGATGAGATGATAGGAAATGCCACAAGAAGAGAGAGTAGAAGCGGGGGAAGGATTAAGAGTCAGGATAGTTACTTCCAAAGACTGTGACCCTTGGAAACAGAGAAGAGAGCCAGCTATGGATTGAACAGAAAATTATCCCTTGGAATAGGAAGTTGAACTGTAGGGAAGAATAGATTCGGAAACCCAGATGAACAGTAGAGATATTGTGCCAGAGCAGTAGTAGGGTGAAGAAATGATGACGAGAGGAAGGAAATCAGGGCCTGGCAGTCCCAAGAAGCTCATGGGCACACGTGTCCCTTTTGTATGATTCTCACTGCCAATGTACTCTAATTTTGTGTGTACTCTTCCATGGATAGATAAAGTTTATATATATATATATATATATATATATATATATATATATATATATATATATATACACACACACACACACATACATATATATACATATATATACTTATGTATATGTATATGTACATACACACATATGTATATATACATATATCTATATCTATCTCTATATCTATTTATCTATCTCTATATCTGTCTCTATATTTATGTATGTGTATACTTCTTCCCAGATTTATAGGGAGAATACTTTGTTAATATTGCAATTATTACAGTACCTTTGTTAAATGTATTTGCTTTGAGTGAATTGTCTACTGACTGTCTATTAATATTATGTATACCAGTAGGGGCTCATGACCTATGGAGTGTGGTCCCATAGAGTACTTTTGAATCCCAAAGAAGTAATCACCCTCCTGTGAAGCCAAACTACCAGTATGAATAAGAAGTGGGAAGGTAAATGGAAAGGGTTCCATATATACACACACTGAGTAATTATAAATCAAAGAGAGAAACAGCAGCTCCAGGCACCAGGGCAGGCCTCACTCACACAGGCTATATGCATTCATAGCTATTCTATCCATGGTGCTTTTGCACATGACAAGAATATCTCACAATCTGATAGATGTTTACATATTTAGGTTAAAAACAAACAAACAAATGAAAAGACTGAACCTTCCTGAACCCCTCATTATCAATTGGCCACAAGTGAACTCAAGTTGCTATTGTATATGTAGCTGCTAGATGGGGCCATAAAGCACAGAGTATGGGGCCTCGGGTTAGGAAGACTCATCTCCCTGAGTTTGAATCTAGCCTCAGACACTTACTAGCTGTGTGATCCTGGGCAAGTCACTTAACCCTGTTTGCCTCAGTTTCCTCATCTGTAAAATGTGCTGAAGAAGCAAGTGGAAAACCATTCTAGTGTCTTTGCCCAGAAAACCCCAAATGGGGTCACAAAGAGTTTGGACTTACCTCAAACTATGTGAACACACACACACATACACATACATACACACACCTCACATGGAAAATATCCAACAATGAAAACAATATAATATAACCATTGACAAAATTGCAGAATGTGAACTACAGAACTGGACTAGATAAGGAAGAGAATATCATAATGTGGGCAGCCAGGCCTCCACAACCTAGTCTCAGAAGAACCAAGTAAAATTGCTAAAGGTCACCTCAAAAGCTCACTCTCCTTAGCTTGCAATGCCTCCATCAGAGTTTACACTTAGAGAAACTCAGAATATGATTCATGTCTAGGCTTCCACAAATATACATAATGAGATCTCCAGCTCCTAAATAAACCCTCAAAGCAATAAGTGCATTTCTCAAGTACAGGACAATCTTAATTCCATCCCACAGACAACAGAGAAAACCCAAAGGATGCACAGGTGTCCATATGGAGAGCAGAAAATGCATAAAGAAACTCAAAATAACCTATAAATTATAACCTTATATCCCTTTGTCTTCAGTGAGCCCTCTTTTCTACCAGGGCTTTAGGACTCACAAGGGTCCTACAGACATATGCACAAACCCCATTGGTAAGGAATTGAACTTGGGGTTGCCACTGGAGTAACAACTCAAACTTGCAATGAGTCCCTGTAGAATGAGGGACTCAGGCAGTCTTGCCTCCCCCTTTAACTCATAGCACTCTCCCATAATTTGGATTCCCTCCAGAAGTGTGTATGGGGGGCGGGTACTTTGGACTCCTACATAGACCACCTTCTTTCCCACTGAACCTGAACCACTAAAACATTCATAGTAATAGTGAAAAACAAAGCCTTCCCCCTCGCACACACACCCCACACCCTTACCATCACATCATGGCTTTTGATCCATTTCTCCCTCCAACTGGTATGCTGATCATAAGTTTCTTCTATTAATAGGTCAAGTGCCCCAACTATCAAATTAAGGATTATTCATGAGCCAACCCTTAAAGCTAGTGTTGCCCAAGAAATCTCCTTCTTATCAGGTTGAATTTTGGGAACGTGCTACCTTGAACCCTCTATTCAACACACACACACACACACACACTCACACACAAACACATGCCCGCACACACACACATGCCCGCACGCACACAACCAAACACATCCCAAACAACATACGATGACTAGGAAGCTAGGATTCAGGAATGTTATCCAGGAACATCCCTCTGATGCCACAGGAGCTAGGACGTGTATATCTCTCTGCTAAACCACAGAAGTACCTCTATGCCACATGTTTCTCCTGTACCCCCAATTCCTCCTTCCTAGCTATTAGTTCAAAATCTCTTTAAAAGTAAGTTGGGGCAGATAAAATATTATTAAGAAAATAAATTGGGAGTCAACTAGATGGTACAGTGGATAGAGCACTGTCCCTGGAGTTAGGAGCACCTGAGATCAAATCTAGCCTCAGACACTTGACCTTTACTAGCTCCATGATCCTGGGCAAGTCAATTAATCCTGATTGCCTTAAAAAAAGTAACTTGGAAAAGAAAAAGTGAAAAGTCCCAGCTGAGGGCTCCTTTTACAGACCAGCACAAAGCACAAAGTTCTTCTCTCCCCAAGAGTCTATTCTATGTAAGTCTGAGCCAGCTAGGCTAATCATCAGAATGGGGTGGGAGTAGGAGTTGCAGTTAGTCACTGAAACTGATGCTCCCATTCCACAGAGGTATTAATATCTATGAAAAAAGACCTCAAAAAATCTCCACCTAATCAGATTAAAATGTAATTGGGAAATGTTTAACAAAATAAATAAAAATACAGTAAAACATGGATAGTGCTAATTTGTGGTTTTCTAAGTCAATAAGTGGCTCACATGGATTCAACCACATTGCTCCAGGAGATAAAGAGATGAGAAGCAGATCCATACCCTTCATGGGGAGACACAATCAATGTCTCAAAACAAATGCTTCCCACCTAATAAATTTATCAAGCTGATGGAGAAGTTTTTCTGGATAACACCTTAAACTCCAAATCCCATACAAGGGCTCCCATCCCATTTTAAGAGGGAATTAGACCTCTGATTTCAGTTGTTTATGGAGCCCCCTTCCCATTCTCTTCCCCAGTGAAGAAATGGCCTTTACCAATGCAGCTTGGCACTTTCTCTGCATCTTCTGCCTTTAAGAGAGTTGCCTGGGGCACTGAGGGTTTAAGTGTTCCAGAGTCTGTGCCTATGTCTGAATCAGGATTGGAACCCAGGGCTGACTATGAAACTGACTCTATGTACTATATACATAGGCCTGTCCAACTCACTACAAGCTCACCAAATTGTTGGTTAAGACTATTTGCTCAGTCTCCTACTTGCAATGTAAATATGGGAGGGGGTGGAGTTGAGAAGGAACATATCCAGAGAGCGTGTGATACCTTTGTTTCCTGTTGCAGGAATTCCAACAGAAAGTTTTCTCTCCCCACCTCCATTAGAAAAAAATTCTCAAGAGGATGAGATTAGTGCTATGAAAACTGAATAAGAAAGGCTCAAACGCACTGTTCAGTACAAAAGTCTAAAGTCTAATTATACTCTGTGCTTGATAACTTTGACCAGAATCTGAAGAGTTAAATGTTCCCAATGTGGAGGACATTCATGAAAGCCTATATTTGGAGCTCTCTAGGCCTGCTTGGCCCCTGTCCATTGATGCTCCCCCCCCCCCTTATTTGAGGAGGTTTAGCTAACATGAAGGACATCAGCTCATGGTTGAGTGGGGGGTCCTCAAAGGTGGGTAAATGTTGGCAATACACCAAATATATCAATTACTCACCCCCTACGTCCTCCACCCCCTGCCCCAGCAGGATGCCTAAGGAAACAATCATGTTATATTAGCTTAGCTTAATGAAAAAAGTCAACTAACATATTTAACACACTGGATAAGGGTTCATTAAAAACTGCCTCAGAAAGTTGGCCCCAATTCGAAGCAATAGAAGCAGGAAGAAGTGAGTTGTATAGAAAATTAGGAATTTCCAGCTGTTAGAATGAAACACCCCCAAGGGCTCCAGAGATGCAACCGTCACAAGGATGGAAAGAAAGTGCTGACAACTTGGTGTGTTCCTGACAGCACCCACGGTGGGTGGGGGAGAGACTCAGGTGATCCCAAGGAGCAAAAGCTGACTCCCCAGTTGGGGGACAGATGCCAGAAGTGCTGGGATGGTAGGTACCTTAAAGAGGCCCCAGCAAGAGGGAGAGGGAGAGTGACGGTACTTTCCTAAAGATGACTGGCATCAAAGGCATTAGAGGACACAGTCAATTGGCCAAGCTAGTGATAACAGGCTCCTGCTGTGATTAAAAGAAAATAATAATAATGAAGGAATATCAGAAAGGGGGGAAAGCCTATTTTTCAAAACGTTGCGCTGGAGACGGCAATACTTTAGTGCCCAGACTGTATCCCTAGTCTGGCCTCAGAGTGAGCTCAGAGAACTTAGCCTTCCCTGCAAAGGAGGGCTGTCCTTGCTAGACACAGTTGACATATTTGGCGGGGGTTTGCCTCAGAGAAGTTTAGATTGGCACCCTCTGGCTTGTAACTGGACACTGGGTAAACAGAGTTCTTCAGTTCCCAGCCCTGCCAGACCCTAAACTCCATAAACATCAGCATTCACCCCCCCCCCCCAACACACACACACCCCAGTGAAATGGACAAGAAAATGAAACTGCATTGCCCATTGTTTGCTGCTGAATAAACACTAAACATTTTAAAGAGAAAAAAGCAAACCAAACCTAAAAAAGCTTCTCTGCGTGTGTCTCTCTATCATTCCCTGTGTCTCTCTATCTCTATTGCTGTCTGTCTGTCATACAAAACCCTCTCACCACATCAAGAAATCTGAACCTGTAAATTGAGCCTCAGAAAGGTAAATAGGGAGTGGAGTGGGGAAGAAGAGTGGGAGAGGGGGAAAGAAAACTCTGATATATGTATCTATAGGACATCCGAAGCCTTGATACACTGTATCCATAGGAGGGTCATAGACTGATACATTGTATCCATTTTATGCCACAGAAACTTTTGCTTGCCAACATTCTACAAGAGGAAGGAGACCTCTCCCCTGCCCCAGCAAGCTGGATCATGCAGCTTATTTGTGAGCTTCAAACCATCTTTTGGGCACTGAGGCACAAACATTTGAGGTACACAGAAATCACAGCTCTAGAAGGTCAGACTGTGATTCTTTTTCTGTGTCCCTGAATGGATAAAATCCTGTCAAAATGATCTTGGGCAAGTGATAGACCAACCAGTCATAGACAGCCGGAAACTAACTGCATCAGAAGAAGCAGGTCTACCTTAAGTCTAGTGCAGTTTCCTTGGTGCGTGTTTGCTCAGGTGGCCTGATGCCTTTGTACTCTTAAAAAAGAAACAACCCTGGACTAAGGGCCCCACCTAACCCAATGGTTTAATTGGCTTTCCTTCTCCTTGCCCAATAGGGGGAACTAGGACTCCTTATTCAGGTCTTTCTCTTGTACTAGAAAGAATGTGACAGAACAGCTAGCATTATCTAGCCCTTGGAGGTTTGCAAAATACTAAACATTGTTTACATCATCTGATCCTCACAACAAACGTGGAAGGTAAGTACTGTCATTGCTGTGGTTGTTCAGTCGTTTCAGTCATGTCTGATGCTTCATGATCCCCTTTGTTGTCTTCTTGGTAAAGATACTGGAGAGGTTTATCACTTCCTTCTCCAGCTCATTTTACATATGAGGAAACTGAGGCAAACAGGGTTACGTGACTTGCCTAGGGTCATACAGCTAGTAGGTGTCTTGAGGCCAAATCTGAACTCAGGTTTTCCTGACTGCAGCTGGGCACCCTATCCATTGCACTATCTAGCTTCCCAGGTACTGCTGTTACTCTCCATTTTATAGATGAGGAAAATTAGGCATAAATGAGGTTAGGTGACTTATTCAGGATCACAAAGATAGAAAGTGTCTAATATAGGATCTGAACTCAGGACTTCCTCATTCCAAGGTCAGGACTCTTTTCACTTTGTAACCTAACTGCCTAATTAAAAGGCTTTCTCTCTCCCTTCTTCTAATTGAACTCTCTACTCCCTACTCCAATTTACAGGTTCTTAAAAATATTACAGGTTCTTTTAAAAATATTTTGATAACTATGTTTTAATATAACTTTTTTTAAAATGCTCTGTATTTTATCTCATGCATTTTAAAATATTATTCTGAGGAGTCCATAGACTTTCCTAAACTGCCAGAGGGATCCACAACAGAGAAAAGGCTAAAAACCTCATTCTAACTGGAAAACAAAACAGAGCAAAACATGGTTCCTCTTGAATGTTTCCTTAGGCATATACAGAAAAGAGCCTTCTTTCCATTCAAGAATTTATTTTGTTCTCTAGTCTAGAGGAAGGTTTGGCTCGGCATGAGCCATTAAAATCAGGCCTTTTATGAGAGAATGCTTAATGTTTTTTTTTTTTTAATGCACTTGCCTAATTTATTGGATTACTTTATATACTAAGGAGTAAAGAAGTGAATAAAACAATACACACACATCCAAATCTGACTCAGAGTCCATTTAGCTGGACTCATCTGTCGGGATTAGATCCCCAGCCTTGTCTATAAAGAGACACTGTTTGATCCTTCTCAGTGTATTTCTTTGTGCTCTTTGCCTTTCTTCTCCTCATATTCTGTCAACACCGTCTTTCTCCTCATCCCAAAAGATCAGATTAGGTCCTTATCTCCCTCTTCTAATGTATCTCTCTTCTTTCAGTATAAAACCAAAAAGGGGGGGGGGGGAAAGCTTTAGGTCACTGTTAGATTTCAGAGCCATACAGCCAGGCACTTGGGATCTGGGTCATAGCTGCCTGCTACTTATAGGGTATCGGGCTGGTGTGGTGCAGGGCCTGCTCATCCAGGGCTGTGTGGGCCGTCTCTCTTCCAGTGTCCTAGACTGGGGATGATTTAAACTTCCTTTGAGGTTACTTCTTTCTCATCCCAGATTTCCCCCCCTTAATGTCTTCCCATGAATTCTTTGAGAGAAGACAGATGAGTACAACCCCTTTGTATTGTTCCAGTGCCTCAAGAGGTTTTGTTTTGCAGGTGATAGTCTTTCAGACACCTATGAATGTGCAGATAAGCCATATCCCGCATTAAAAGTCCCTTTTTATTAAAATCTAAGATATGCCAGTCACTTGCTATCTGGGACAGAGGGCTCCTATCCCAAGACTGCCCTAATCAGTATGCAGGTTTGGCTTCTTCCACTTTCTCCTTTGGCTTCTAGAAGTCATTTGTAGTAAAAATGTCATCCTTATCTTCCTTAGGTTAATTACAACTCATCCATTCATCAGTATCCATACACTCAACTGCATATTAGATACTACATTATACTTAGCTGCTGCAGAATCCTTCTCTTAAGATCACAAATTACTAGAGCCAACAGTATTGTTCACCCCACTTTGGAGAGCATGAAACTAAATATAAACTAAGCCAACTACCCATGGAAGCATAGTAATTTAGGGACAAGGCAGGAAAAGAAGTGGAAACCCCAGCTCTTGGATGTCCTTGGATCTCTATGCATGTTTGAAAAAAGGGGATCTCTATATGAGAGAACATAGTACAGAGGGCTCCTAGGAACCATTCTTATGGCCTGCCACTGGTATTTTAAATTCTGTTTTTGGAAAGGAGGAGAAGGGGAGAGAGAAAAACGGGGAAAAGAAGAGTTAATGAAACAGGTATGGAGAAGAAAGAACAAAACAGGGAACTATGAAGACTGAGAGAAAAGAAGGGAGGCAGAGGGAGAGATGGAGGAGGGAGAGGGGAGTATGTTAGATGTAGAAGGTTGACAATGCAACCTCCTCATTTCACAGGTGAGGAAACAGAGGGTCAGGGAGAGAGACTCCTGCCCAATGTCAAACAGTCACTTAATGGAAGATAGAACTGGAACCTTGATCATATGACTTCATTCAATGCTCTTTCTACTGTATGCCCACTGTCTCCTAGAGCCTTTGTATCTGTGAATCCCTAGGAAAGTGAAAATTTACAAGCAAGCAAAGCATGCAACCCCCAAAATAAACTGTGTCTTTTAAACATTTTATTCTCCAAAGATTCATGATTTCATCCATGTTGCTATTCCCTCATCCTAACAATTCTGTGCTGCTCTGTGCCTCAACAAACAATTTCTTGAGTCATAATTCAAAGAATTAAACCCTTACTGGCCAACCTTCAGGTGGTAGTCCCTGTGAACTCAGGTAAGCTGGTCTCAGGACATGGCCCATCAGCAGGCTCATGCTCCAAGGTCCTTCCAACTTTGTAAACCTGTCACATGCAGCACTTAGCTCATTTTTAAAATGTTATTTTATTTTTAATTTATGGAATAAAACAAGCATTTCCATAACGTAGTACATGAAACTGCAAAGCTACTGTGCACAACTTGCTATTCCTTTCAAATATACCACAAAATTATCATGTAAATTTTTTTCCCTTTTTTCCTCCTTCCCCCACACCCCTCCCCAGGCCTAGAGATGGCTATCTTTAGAAACGAAGAGGTATATTTACACACACACACACACACACACACATTTACATGTTATGTAAGATTATTCTATATATACTTCGATTTATCAGTTCTTTCTCTCCATGTAGATAGCATCTTTCTTCATATGTCTTTTATAGTTTATTTGGATATTCATAATAGACAAAATAAGTTAGTTGCTCAAAGTTCTTCTGAAAAAGATACTGCTGTTACTGCATACAACATTCTCTTGGTTCTACTCGTTTCACTCTCCATTATTTTGTGCAAGTCTTTCTATGTTTTGTTTTATTTTTTTTTTAATTCCTCTCCTGCCTTCACTTCATCCTTCACATGGCTCCATTTCTTAAATATCCCAAAAAACAATGCTGAAACCACTAGAGAGAGCTGATTGTTAAAGTTTCAATGTGAGCATTTATACTTTGGAAATCAGCAAATGCTACAAATCAAGGCTGGATTCCTTTTTTGTTGATTTTTTAGACTTGTTGGTTTTTCTAAATGTAACTAATACAGATCAAACTTAAAAGTGTATTGTGCATACAAGTGTTTTTTTTTCAAAGAGCCAACTGTTAAACACCTACTAGTACACTCCTGCCCAAAGACTTCATGATCCTCCAGCTATTCATTGATTGCCAATAACTAGGAACATTATTAAATTTATTGGATATTGGGCAACACCAGTGCAAACACACATGAATGTGAATAAATTTCAAGCAGTAGAAAATAGGACATCAGTTTTGCTCTCTGGAAATGTGGTTAACACTGAAACTTCTCCTGAAGCCCAGAAGAATTTGGTTTAAGGAGTTTGATCCTAACAAATTTTTTTTTATATAAATTAAAAGGAATTCTCATTGCACAAGAGGACTAAGAATATAACTTTGGCTTTAGCAAATGATGAAAATTCTTATGACTACTAGTTCTAAGGACAATACACTTATAATGGTTTGAGGTTTGCAAAGCACTTTAATTTAATTATCTTTTTGAACAACTGTTACTACTTATGTATATGCTGTCATACCCAATAGCAGCTTTTAGACAACCTTGAATTTACAAGTGTTTCTTATTTATGTTGTGCAACTGAGAGAAATGATTACTAATAACCAATAATTTGAGGAGATTAAGATTTTTCCCTTCTCTTAATCCTCATTTCCAGACCTCAGTTTCTGAAGGTTGAGCTAACCTTCTCCTCTATCTGGACCCCACCCAGTTTGGGTAACCATCGTGCTCTTCTCAGGCTTGAGTGGGGCATAAATTCCTTGAATAGATTGCCCAAGGTTGGGGGGAGGTACTTAAAAGTGGATGACATAATCAAAGTTCAGGTCCAGCCCCTCATGTAATATTCATTCTCTCATTAGTTGCTAACCAACGAGGGTTGATTGCCACTTTGGGAATACCTACTCTTCGAAAAGCATAAAAACTGTGAGCCTGAAGTCATGATTGTCTTTGGTCTAAGGGACAGATGACCAAATGACCATCCTTTTATTAAAATGCTGGCATTATTAATAAAATGATTAAATTACCCAGAAATTATGTCTTCCAAACCTTTTAAATCACCACATAACTAACGTGTTAATTTTTACATATCCTGGTGCATCAAGGCTCCATGGTTTCCTGGATGTGAGTATTCCCTCATTTCATGAAAACAGATTGCAACCCTTCTCTGACTTGGAGGAAAGTCTTGAAGAGTTTTTGTGGCTTAGAGACTCATGACCCTGTAGTCAAACTGATGAATAGACTCTTCAAACTTGGGCAAGCTTGTCCTCAGACAATAGACCTAAAGATCCACCATGAGGCTCATGCTAGAAGACTTTGCAACTTGGAAGGACCTGCCAAAGCTTGCACCCCATTTGAGAATCTAGGCTCACTGCCATAGCTTTGTGAGTCACTGAAAGTATACAAATATGGAGGTATGAGTCTCTTAAAAGAAAAAAAAAAGGTACTTTGTACTTTCAGAGATAGAGTTCTTTCAAAGATGTGCTGCTCAAATGGCAATATTTATTAGGTAACATATATTAGTTGGCCAGCTGTAGAAGACAACGACAGAAAAGCCCCACCCCATCATCTAATTCATTCCTTGCCAATACAAGATTATATGCCCTAGTGTTTCATTGAATTAAACTTGTGCTTTTTCCAAGAATACATTAATTTCTAATAGATCTACTTTATCAAGATAACTTGAAGTAGAATGGCATCAAATAAATAAGTAAACAAACACATAAATGAATGAATAAATAAATAAATGAACAAATAAAGCAGTTATCTTTGTTTTAAAAAGTGCTTACTTTGAAATCCAACCTATTTTCCATTTCTAAATTGATTTCTTTCATTTTAGCTCCATTCCTTGGGGGTTCCTAAACATAACATCCTATACCCAGAAAAAAACAAAACACCTTTAAAGTGTTTGGGGCATCCCTTCCTTTCCCACTACCATTCATTAGAATTCAGGGTGAAATGTGTTATAGGGCTTAGCCCTTGTCAGATTAAATTATCTATCCTCCCATGCTACATTAGAGTTTATTCCCTTTTATTTAGCCTTTGACTGTCCCCTCTATACTTTGACTCTTAAATCAACAATTTTATCCCCCATCTTTGCTCCATTCTTGTGTTTTCAGCCTCTTACCAGCTATATTCACTCCACTGTTCTACTCTTCCTTCAAACTCAACATGTTTAAGAGTCTAGTATTGTAGAAAGAATGTTGGCTTTGAAATCAGAGGACCTGGGCTTCAAATATCAATTCTTCTACTTGTTAACCACTTGAAGGTGAGGGTGTCACTTCAGCTCTTAAGTTTCAGTGTCCTTATTGACACAATGAGGTCCTTGGATTCCCTGACCTCTAAGACCCCTTCTGGCTCTCAGTCCATCATCGGGGTCAGCCTCCTTTTAAACTTTGCCCTGTTGACTATGCCCTTCCACTTCTCCATCGTGAATCTATATCCTTTCCCACTGGTTCTTTCTGCCCTACTTACTCATGTCCTTGGGTCTGTACTATCCTGAGATAATAAACAAACAAACAAATGAATGGATAGACAAACAAATAAATAATGCTTCTGATTTGCCAAACCCTCAAGCCCTCATCCCATCTTTTTCTAAATATTGAGAAAGGAAACTTTCTACTCCCTGCCTCTTCCTTTTACTTGTCAACTACTCATTCCTCAACTGCTTCATCTTGGTTTCTGTGCCCTTCACTTTACGACTTACTCCAAGAACTCCAAGAATCTTTCAATTCCCAAATCCTTCGGTCTTTTATCAGTTCGCATCCTTGATCTGCTTATAAAACTTGACTTATGGAACTGAAACTACTCTTGACAAAGTTTTCATGATCTCTTTATTACCAAATGTCTTTCTTCGTCTATCTGCAGCCTTTGACACTGTTGAACAGCTCCTTTTCCACTATACCCTCTTCTTTCTACATTTTAATGCACTGCTCTCCTGGTCTTCTTCTTACCTGTCTGACCACTATATCTTCATCCAGCCACACTAATAGTGGGTGTCCCCCAAAGGGCTGCCCTCTTCTCCTTCTATATAATTTTACTTAGTAATCTCATTAAATTGTCTGGATTCAATTATCACATGATTTTCAGTTCCATTTCTCCAGCCCTAACCTTTCTACTGACTCTCAATTTCACATCTCCAACTCCCTATTGGATATCTTAAACTGGAAGTTTATAGACAACTTAAATTCAGAATGGCCCAAACTGAACTCATTATCTCCACCCCCTCCCCAAACTCTCCTCTTCCTAAGTTGCCCATCATTATCAGCATATCACCATCCTTTCAGGAATCCAAGCTCACAAGCTGTATGTCATCCTCAACTCCCCACCCATTCATTCTTACTCTCTGAATTGAAATTATTTAACAAGTCCAACTGCTTTTACTTTTGCAATATCTCTCGTATATGTTCTTTCTCTCCTCCGACACTGCCATCATCCCAGTACAAGATATCATCACCTCACACTTCGACTATTACCATAGTCTGCTGGTTAGTCTCTTTTCCTCAAGTGTCTCCCTCATTCCATCTTCCACTCCTCTGTTATATTGATCTAAAAGAGCAAATTTGTATCTTCCTACCACCATCAAGATCAAATACATTATCTTCTTTTAAAATAGTAGCCCCAGCAATAGCAGCAACAGCATCAGCAGTAGGAGTATTTTTCCAGGTCTTCTTACACATTACACTCTCCTCCACATGTTCTGTGATCCAATGACACTGGCCTTGTTGTTCCTTCTATAGGAAACTCCACCTCACTACTCCATTCATTTTCACAGGCTATGCCTCATGCATAGAATTCCGTCCTCATCTTTTCCTCCTGTCCTCCCTGGCATCCTTCAAATGTCTGCTTAAGTCCAGTCATTATCTCCAATTGATCTTGCATGTAGCATGGTCGTACAGAGTTCTTTGCATGTTGTCTCCCCCATTAGACTGGGAGCTCCTTGAGAGAAGGGACTCTTCCTACCTCTTTTCTTTGGATCCTCAGTGCCTAACACAGTACACAACACAGTAACTGCTTAAGAAATGCTTTTTGGTTTGCTTGACTTGACACTCTTCATTCCAGCCCCAGTTGACCTCTATTTTCTCGTCTTAAAATGGGAGCGGAGAGGTAGGATATGATGAGATCATCTTGAAGGTCTCTTCCAGTTTCAAGTCTATGAGCTCACAACCATTCCATGATCCTTCTTCTTGCCCTCTTTATAAAGTACTTTGCAAAACAAACACTTTTGGAAAGGGACAGGGTCAAGGGAGAAAACTGGATAAAGGGGGATAGGTTAGGAAGGAGCAAAATACAGTTAGTCTTTCACAATATGAGTATTGTGGAAGGGTTTTGCATAATGATACGCATGTGGCCTATGTTGAATTGCTTGCCTTCTTAGGGAGGGTGGGTGGGGAGGCAAGAGGGGAGAGAATTTGGAACTCAAAGTTTTAAAAAATAGATGTTCAAAAAAAAGTTTTTGCATGCAACTAGAAAATAAGATACACAGGCAGTGGGGCGTAGAAATTTATCTTGCCCTACAAGAAAGGAAGGGAAAAGGGGATGGGAGGGGAGTGGGGTGACAGAAGGGAGGGCTGACTGGGGAACAGGGCAACCAGAATATATGCCATCTTGGAGTGGGGGGAAGGGTAGAAATGGGGAGAAAATGTGTAATTCAAACTCTTGTGAAAATCAATGCTGAAAACTAAATATATTAAATAAATTAAATAAAACTAAAAAAAAAGTACTTTGCAAATTTTAAAATGCTATAGAAATACTAGCTGTTAGGACTATTATTGTCTCATATTCTTCTGCTTCCATGCATTCACACAAATCATTACCCTTGTTACTCCCCTGCTGAAGAAATCTCAGTGTCTCTCTATTGACTCTAGGATAAAAACAAAGGCATTAACAAGAACAAAACCCACTCTTATTTAGCATTTAAAGCCCTTCACAATCTGTCTTCAACTGATCCTTCCAGACCTATTTTCCATCATTCTCCCTCACACATTATATGTTATTGTCCAATAGCACCTACTTTCTGTTCTCCAAAAGCAACATTCCATCTCCCACATGGACAGTCCGTGCCTCATCCTTGGAATGTCCGTCTTGCTCATTGCTGCCTGTTGGATTCTCTCACTTCATTCCATACTCAACTCAAGAACAATATTCTACTGGAAGTCTTGCAACACCCTCCAAACTCTTGGTACTCTTCTCCCCACCCCCAAATACTTTGTGTATCCATCTGTGTATATTCGGCTACCCCTTAACACAACATAAGCATGTTGATCCCAGGGATGGTTTTTTTTTATTTTTGTCTTTGAATCCCCAGGGTCCAGAATAGTGTCTCTTAGTAAATGTCTACTACTGATTGATCATCGAATTGAATTGAAATATGTTTCTTCATTCATTCAATTAATCAGTCAACAAGTATTTATTAAGTGCTTAATGTGTGTTAGGCACTGTGCTGAATGAATTTAAGATGCTCACAATTGAGGCATCATCTCTTCCTAGAAGCCATCTGTGAAGCCTCAAATTTCTTAAGGTACTTTATCTGGATCTCTCCTTTGTCCCATTCTCTAATCTACCTTGTATCATGCTTTTATGTATGCATGCTATATCCTCTCACCCATTTTATTCTGAGCTGCTTGATAATATCTATTATCTCGTCTCTATCTTTCTCCCCTACCCCAGCATTGTGTCAATTACTAAATATGTTTATTTTGGTCAACATAAATGCACAGTCAGTATGAAAGCTTGGAAAGCCCCGCCCTCCACACCAAAAAAGGGCTACTTTCCTTTCCTGACCCTCTCTTCAATCCAAGCACCAGAGGCTTTTACCAGACCAATACTCAAAAGCCAAAGGCATCCCTTCTGTCATTTAAGGGGCTTGACAATGTAAATCCAATTCCCTGGCTGTTACAGAGAATCTGAAATTTAATTCCATTGTACAGTATTTTAAAAGCATCTTGCTGATCCCCATTTAATTACATTTAATTCAGACAACCACCCAAGAATAACTCCCTTTTTTTCCAAGCCTTGTCTCTAACCAAATAGATGGGTGGTATATCAGAGAGGAGAATGTGGTAGTTGGGCTGAGGAGGAGATAACCAGGATGGAAAATAGCCTTGGGGTAAGGCCGCATCCCAGTTTGAAGAACAAATAAAGAAGCTGAAGCTTCAATACTTTGGTCGCGTAATGAGAAGACAGGACTCTTTGGAAAAGACCCTGAGGCTGGGAGAGATTGAAGGCAAAAAGAGAAGTGGACAACAGAGGATGAGATGTTTAGATAGTGTCATGGAAGCAACAAACATGAGCTTGGACAGATTTGTGGAGGTGGAAGAGGTTAGAAGGGCCTGTGGTGCTGTGGTCTATGGGACCACAAAGAGTAGGACACAAATAAATGACTGAAAAACAAGTTTGAAGAAACTGGAGATGTTTTATCTGGAGAAGGGAGTATTTAGAGGTAGGGATACTGAGAGCTGTTGTATAGTACCTGAAGGGCTGTCATGTGGAAGATGAATGGGACATGGGCAGAACTAGGTACGATGGTAGAAACTGAACATGAGCCAAATGATTCTTGATGCAAGGAAACAGTGAGAACTTTCCCAAAGATAAATGAGTTGCCTTGGGGAGTAATGCCCTCCTCCTCCTCTCTAGATATCTTCATAATAAGGCTATGTGACCACTTGTTGGGGATCTCATAGAGGGAACTTTTGGCTTAGCTATGATTGGACTGGTCTTTTATGAAGCTGAGGTTCTATGATTATATTGGAGACCACACCTGAAACAACACCTTCATTTTCACATGTTCCTTTAATCTGTCAGATAAAGAGTGAGGGGAGGTATGATCTAGTGGATAGAGTTTATCTTGGCATCAGGACAACCTGGGTTCAAATTCTACCGCTGATATATACTGGCTGTATGACCCTGGACAGCTCACTTGGCTTCTCAGTGACTGCTCCAGGTTATGGAACAGGTGCTGATCTATGTTGATGAAGGGACTTTCCTCATCAGAAGTCCTTGAAAATGGTGAAATCATAGGTCCAGGACAAAAATAACAGATGAGTACAAATTTAAAGAAAGGCATCCAACTGACAAAAGGGTCTAGAAGAGGGATTCTTATTTTTTGTGTGTGTCCTGGATCCCTTTGGCAGTCTGGGGAAGCCTATGTTGCCTTTGTATGAATAACATTTTAAAATTAATCAAATAAAATGCATGGGGATTACAAAGGGAATCAATTAAATTGAAATACAATTATCAAATTAAAAAAATGTCAAGCGATCCCAAGTAAAGAACCACTTGACTAAATGGACTGGCTGATGAGGTCAGATTTTTTTTTTTGTTCAAACCTATGATTTTATTGTTATCTTCATTCCTCTTCCTATCAATGCAGAACATCATGTGCTGTGCATTTTATAACCTTAGAATTGCCTGGGACACTGCAAGAGAAACTAAGTAACTTGCTTGGGGCCAGAGTATGTGGCAGCCACATATGTGTCACTATATGATACAGCAATAGGAAATGATACAACTGGTATGTGTCAGAGGCAAAGCTGGAATCTTGGTTGTCCTCACTTTACCACTAATTCTCTTTCTCTCTCTCTCTCTCTCTCTCTCTCTCTCTGTCTCTGCCTGTCTCTGCCTCTCTGTCTCTGTCTGTCTTTCAGTCTCTCTCTCTCTCTTTCTCTCTCTCTCTTGCTCTCTCTCTCTCTCTCTCTCTCCCTCTCTCTGTCCCTTTCTCCACTGGGCTATGCCACTTGTCATCCTGCCCATGTTGAAATTAAGATATTCAAGTGTTGTCTCCAATAGAAACATAGAATCTTAGAGCTAAAAGGGGCCTCAGATTCGGAAAAAAAACACAGATGTATGGGCTTCGAATTCAGCAAAAACTGGTCAGTTGAACACCAAAGGGGAATATGCCTAGTTTTCCAAATGGGCTTGAATTCTATTCACCAAATACTTATTAAGTAACAACTGTGTGACCTTAATGTAGTTTGGGTAGTTGGAAATGTAAGGAGGAAACACTCTGGCACCAAATGAGACTATACACTTATGGGGGAATATGACCTGCAAACAAGGAAGTATGAGATAAGGTAGGTTGGAATAAGCACCAAGGGGATGTCTGGCAAAAAAAATTTAAGAGATCCAGAAAAGGCTAGAATATTTTTAAAATAAGAATGAGGTTTAGGGAGGTAGGGGCACCTGAGCTGGAACTTAGAAAAAGAGAAGGATTTCAACAGGTAGAGAAGGGAAGAATAACTGCATACAAATAGCCTGATGAAAGATAATACAAATAGAAATTAGTGTATTATAGTGGAGAGAACCCTAGATCTGTGTTCAGCAGACCCAGGACTGAAGTTTCTGATACAAGTGTGTTGTATGATCCTAGGTAGTCACATCATTTCTAAGTGCTCCAAGCAAATCTTTGAGACCATAAATTGTAAAGTAGTTGCTCCAAGGCAGCTAGGGGGCAGCATAGAGCACAGAGCACTGGACTTCAAGTCAGGAAGACATGAGTTCAAATCCTGTCTCAGATACTAACTAGACTGTGTGACCCTGGGCAATTCACTTAACTTCTTCCTGGCTCAGTTTCCTCATCCATAAAATGGGGGTTGAAATAGCACTTGCCTCCCAGGGTTTTTGTTAGGAGCAAATGAGATAATATTTGTATGAAGGTCTTTGCAAGTCTTAAAATGATAGCTATTATTATTTTCATTCACATTGATAATTTCCTCACAGGGAATTGCCTACATCAATGAAATCAAAGGTAAAATCCTTAATAAAAAAAAGAAAATAAACAAAGAAACATTATTGTTCAACTCAAAAGATTCCACTTGAATTGCAATCCTACTTTTCCAGAATGATCTCCCTCTCTTCTACCTTATACACTCTGCATTCTGGCCAAACTTCATTGCTGATTGTTCTTCCATCTTCATAGAATTACAGATTTAAAGCTGGAAAGGACCCAAGAGGCTGAACATCGCAGCCCTTTCATTCACATTTAAGGTAAATGAGGACCAGAAAGTTTAATAGTTTGCCATAGATTGTAAGTGACAGAAGGTGACACTATGTATTGTACCACACATCCTCACATTTAGCATGTGCATTACAAGGACCACTTTGGCAGCCCTACGAAGGCTGGTCTGGAGAAGAGAGAGGAAGGATGACCACTTAATATGTTCCTAAATGATGTAGATGAGAAAAAAAAGGTCCTGAACTAGTAGGTTGCCTCTATGGTGGATTTGAAAGATGTTGTGGATTTTTATTAGTGAATTGGGTGAAGTTATAGATAGTTTGCTTGTCCAATTTGTAGGTGACATAAAACTGACAGGGATCACTAATGTATTGGATGACACAGTCAGTATCCAAAAATATTTTGACATATAGGTTAGAAAAATGGAATGAATCTAATCAGATGAAATGGTTCAAAAAACCAACTTCATGGGTACAAACTAAGGGAGACAACTACATAGCAGCTTGTTAGAAAAAAAAAATCTGGGGATTTTATTGGATTTCATAGGATTATAAATCTGTAGCTCCATGAATAGAGACCATCTACTCCAATAAAAATATGAGAATAATTTTGTAACGTGGAGCGGAAGTGGTAGCAGAGATTTTTGTTCAGATTTGAGAAGGAATAGATGGCTTATGAAATCTCTTTCCAACTTTGTAATTATGAAAGGTAAAACTGATTGAATATGGCATACATAAGGAGTAAGAGAAAGGAAAGAGATAAAGATAGCTTTAGGTTTTCAAGCCTCAGTGACTAGGAGAATATGGTACAGCAACAGAATTATTCAATTTTTAGAGACAGACTTGGTCACCTTTTAGAGAAGGATATGTTAAAGAGGTAAATGGTGAGATTGGTTATAACTACATTGAGTTTGAGGTGCCATCAAGGCATGTAGCTGGAGATGTCCAGTATGCAAGTGGGAACATCACACTTTCTTTCATGGAGAGCTTGGATCTGGATAAATATATAGTTATCCCTTGTATATTGCAACTTTCCCTATCATCATTTGATATATCATGGATGGCATAAGAAATTAAATGTGAATTTGGGGGAGTTTTGTGGAAGCTGCAGATAACACACAAATGCCAGCAGATGACACAGAAAAAGTATTTTTACTTAACATTGACCTACTGTAGTAGCCATTTGGATTTGAAGATCTTTCCCACTCATTAATGGGCCATGTGACCTGCTTATATCACAGGAAGCTTAAATTACATGTGGTGGGAGGAGCTTCTGGACAGGAAAAGGAAGTTATGTCACAGAAAATGCTGAGAGAGAGAGAAAGATGTTATGGCTGCTAATGGCTAATGGTTAGAACTGAACAGGCTCACTTAGCTGTACTGTGAGTTTGTTTTGGAGAAGATCCCAGCATTGGGTTGGAGAGGTTTCAGGATGGTGAGGCTCCATATTGTGATACTCTGTATTAAATGTTTTGGGTTCCTTGCTGTTATGGTGAAGTGGACTGACTGGCTGTGGGAGCCGAGCATTTGGTTATGCGATCTGGTTCTGTGGTGTCTTAATAAATGATTTACTTCTACCTTCTATGTGGAGAGTCTTGTATACTTTGCGATACAGAACTACATAGGCATTTTGACAATTATCATCTACATTGTTATCATTGCCTTACTGTTTCACTTACATATAGCCTATGACCAAATACTTAATCTGAATTTTACAATAAGGTACTGTAAACACATCATAAAAGAAAAAGAAAAAAAATGAGACTTCTTCTCTGGTACGAAGCGGGGGCCAAAAAGTTTTACCCAAATTTTCCAGATCACTGGGGTGTCACGATGTGGAAAGGTTAACTGTAGAGTGAGTCTTTTGCAGAACGATGGCAATTGAAATCATGGGATGGGTGAGTGAGCCAAGGGAGAAAAGCCGGAGAGAAAAGATGACTAAAGATAAAACAACAATAGGAGACACTTGGACGTAGGGAACAGGAGACAGAAGATGGGTCAGCAAAGGAAAGGTAGAAGCAAAATATAAAGTAAACCTGAAAAAAAAAAAACCATTGCAATGAGATCCAAGGATCTTAGGAGCACGGTTGTAGAATTAAAAGGAACCTTGGCCATCGTTTAGTCCAATCCCCTCATTTTACAGATGAAGAAACTGAGGCCAAGAGAGGTTAAGTGACTTAGCTAACATGGGCAGTAATCCTCAGAAGCAGGATTTTAACCTAGTCTAGTTCTCTTCGCACAATACCACTCATAGAGAGCCACCAAAGCCATCAATATTGTCAAATACATTAGTGAGGTCAAGAAGGACGGTGATTGAGAAAAATCCATTGGCTTTAGCAATCAGAAGGTCACTAGTGGTTTAGATATAAGGGAAATGTGCTTTGCCCTTGTGTACCTTTGATTGTAATACTAAAACTGTACTAAGTATTCCTATACAGTAAGATCTGGCTTATCCAGCATTTTATCAACTGACAATCTCTATTAAGCTTCTATTATTAACTTGAACATTTGGTTAACCAGAACATTCCATTTACTGGTCATGCCACATAACCAAAAGGTGACTGGAACACCTGTCATTCTGGAATCTGGCAAAGTTCTAAAGACATTAGCTCACCCACTCCTTCAACACAACTAAGATGCATAAGTGAAAGCAGAACAAATTGATGTCATTGCTCAAGGTCATACAAAGAGTCACTGGTAAGAATGGGCAGAGCGGTCATGGCTATGCATTCCCAAGTGATAGTGTCAACTGTCTGACCAAGTTTCATCTCCTTCTCATGCCTACTTGAACATAAGTATGGTTCATGTCTTTGTGGATTGTACCAGTGGCTGTTCCTCAGAAGGCAGGTTTGGAATGACTTAACTATACATTTTTTTTCCAAATCAATAAAGCATGAGATAGGTTTTCACCAAAATGCATGAATACCACTCTTCCCTATTCCATTTGTGCTTATAGACTTAGAGACCTAGAACTGGCATTTATCTGAATTTGCCTAGTTCAACTTCTCCATTTTTCAGATAAGGAAACTGAGGCCCAGGGACATTAGAAGAGTTGCTTAAGGTCAGTCAGTTAGAAATGATAGGAGGTAAAGTTAGAAACTCAGTCTTTTGATTGAAATCCCAGTGGTTTTCTTCCTCAAAACTATGTGAAGGATCTGTAGCTGAATTAGAGAAAATTAAATCTGAAAATGATCTTAAAGATCAGATTCTTCAATCCCGTATTTTATAAAATGGGGAAACTGAGGCCAAGAGTCATTAAGTATCTTGTAGTCTCCTAACTGTTCTCTATCTCTCAGATCTTCCTCCTTTCCTATCTGTCATCTACAAAGCTGCTGAAATAATTTTCCAAAATTGACCTCTCAAACTTCTTTGTTAAATCATAGGTTTTACCAAGTCATTCTCTTACTCAAATAGCTTCCGCAGCTAAGTATTACTACTAAGATAAATGCAAACTTCTCAGATTGGTGTTTAAAGCCCTTAAAAATCTGCCTCCAACCTATCTCTTTCTACTAACTTTCTATTAATTCTCCACATGCACCCTGTGTTCCAGCCAAGTTGGTCTCTTTGCCGTTCTCTGTGGACAACGTTCCACTTCCCATTCCCCAAGCTTTGTACAAGCTGTCCCCTGTGCCAGAAATGCTCTTCATTTTCACCTGTTCCACATGAAATGAATGATTGCATTAAAAAGCATTTATTAAGTGTTTACTAAATGCCAAGCACTGGAGATACAAATATCAGAATGAAAACAGTCCTTGACCTCAAGAAAATTATATATACATATTTTTTTAAACAAACAGAACTGCTGGTGGTCTCAAGGTGTTTGGGCATTGTGCCTTCTCTTCTTCTACCAGGTGGCTTGACTTAGCTTTGGACTAAGGCATGTGAATAGATGAGGTTCAGCCCTGGGGCAGCCCACATGTGTAAAGAAAGGTATGACTCATTTTCTTACATTTTTGGTTCCTTACACCCTAGTACCTCTGAAGAAAAAAATATTCAAAGCTTAGTTTTAGTTGAAGTCTAAGGTATGGACAAAAAGGTGGGGCTGCAGTTAGTAGAAAGGTACAATATGAAGGTATGGGACAGCTATTTATATCCTGCTCTCACAAGCATATATTAACAAGGACTTCAAACAAGTAGCAGTAATAGCTAATTTCCCAAGAGTCTGAGATTTAAACCCATTATAACAAAGTATTTGATAGTACTATCGAGTAGACATTTTACATTTCCCCTTATTTTACAGTGTCCGAATAATTCTCTCGAGGTTCATTAGTAACTCAACCTCATCTTACATGGGCAAGGTAGCTAGAGCGTCAGGCTCTGACTTCCAGATAGGAGGGAGGCCTCAATTTGCTTTTAAACAATACCCAAGGTAATGGATCCATTTATTCTCTCCCTTCCCCCCGCTCTCCCCACAACTGTCCCGGTTACTCAGAGGGGAAAACAAGAAGCAATGAGTGGGAGTAAAAAGACAAATTTAGGTTCCATATGAAGAAAAACTTCCTCATAATGAGAACTGTCAAAAATGGAAAAGGAAATCTCAAGCGGTAGTGGTTTCCTAATCATTAGAAGCTTACAAGCGCAGTCAAGGTGCGAAGATATGGTTGAAGTAATTGTTCATTAGTTACAGGTTGCACTAGAAAAATGTTTGAGGTTATTTCCAACTCTCAGATGCTTGGTTCTGCTGTATCATGTTCCAAAGACTTTCTGTATCACACATGGTTTATATTTAAGCAGAATGTAAGCTCAGAGAGCAGAGACTTTTTTTTTTCCCTATTATAACACATGCAGCTAGCACAGTGCCTGCCACATTGAAAACATTTAATAAAATGTTTGGTGAATGTATGAATGAATGAATGAATGAATGGATGGATGGATGGATGGATGCATGCTATAAACTCCATTTTACTAATTTTTCACTATTTTTTTTTTACTAATAATCAAGCTAATTCTCAGGAATGTGAAAACAGAATCTTTTATTTTTAAGAGCTGGAAACAGTGTTAAAGACCATCTATTAAAATCCATTTCATTGTTTACCATATGGGGGGGGGAAGGAGTAAGTATATAGTGCCTACTGTGTGTCAGAACCTGTGCTAAGTGCTTTTTTACACAAATATCATCCCATTTGATCATCTCCACATGAGTCAACCCTAGAATGCTTATGTGACTCGCATTAGGTCAAATAGCTTGTTAGTGTTGGGGTATGTCCTAGAACTCAAGTTTCCTGATTTCTACTCCGTGCTCTCTTTATCAAATCCTGCTGTCTAGACTCCCTATAAATTCCATCTTTAATTTCTGAATCCATTTAATCAGTAAAGCCTTCAAGTCATACTTAATATTAATTAAATAGCAAGATGAAGTCATCATAGATGAGGTCCTGGAGTATGACCAATTCGGAAGTAATGAGACCATGCTCTGTAGAACTGAGCTGGACTGGGCTTGGCTGGGCATGTGGAGTGGATGCATAGCAGCAGGCTGTCTATTGCTAAGCAGAGAGGTGACCATGAGAGGAGACAAAAAAATACTGTAAGGAACCTCAGTTAAAAGTTATAGTGAAAGTGTGAGGAGAGGACAGGCTTAGGTGAGAAATAGAAGAACTTGTTTGGATTCAAGAAAGGCTGGGAGCTGGAGCTGGAGAGGGGGACTGAGTCCACAAATAGTGATCCCCAGCTAATCAAAGGTCAGAGTGCCCATGGGCCATGGAAGGGAATACTGCAAAGTGTATGGGTGTGTCTTGTTCTTTTCAGGTTTTCACATACACAGAGTGTTAGTAATGGTGTCAATTTAGGCCTAATTGTAGACCCCATTGGCCAACCACTTATTTCCTCAAATAACCAGCCCATCGTCAATTTGTCCATAAAATCGATTTAGAGGACAGTTGGTGCTGCTGTGACTCGATTTGCTGAAGACACGAAACCATTCGGTAACCAAAAGTCAAGGTGGCTTAGTGCGTGGAGACAAAAGGCGCACACTTGTTTAGCCATAGGTGGCCTTTAAAATTCTCTCCTGGACTATCTTCTCTTCTCCCTTTGTACTACTTCAGTTGGTGATCTGGTCAGCTCCCATGGATTTAGTTACCATCTCTGTGCTGATAGTTCTCAAATATATCTATCCTGCCCCAAACTCTTTCTTGACATCCAATCTTTCATCTCCAACTGCCTTCCAGATACCTCAAACTGGATGTCTGCTAGACATCTTAAACTCAATATGTTGAAAACTGAACTCATTATCTTTGTCCCTAAACCCTCCCTACTTTCTATCTTCCCTATTACTGTACAGGGCAACACCAACCTCTCAGTCCGTCAGGCTTGCAAGCTAGGTGTTATCTTGGCTTCCTCGCTATCTCTCAACCCCCACATCCAAGCCTTTGTCAAAGCTTTTAGATTTCACCTTTGCAACATCTCTCCAACACCCCACTTTTCTCTCCTCTGACACTGCCACCACCTTAGTGAGCACCTTCCTGCCCTCATACCTAGATTATTGCAATAGTCTGTTAGTGGATCTTCCTGCCTCAAGGTTCTTCCCACTCTAATCACTTGTCTATTTAGGCACTAAATTGTTTTTTTTAATGCTCTGAGTTTTATTAACTGATTTCTTCAAAACAATCCTAGGATGCAGGGAATGAAGATATAATTGTGCCCCCTTTATGAATGAGCAAACCAAGCCTCAGAAAGGTTAAGTGACTTGCCCACAACCACACAGATGTGAGATCTACAATTTGAACCCACTTCACTGGACTCCAAGTCCAGCATGTTTTCTTACACCACTGGAAATAAAGACAGAATATACCCAAGTGCATGAGAGCAAACGTATTCATATTTAAAAGATCGATGATATATCAGGTGGTCATTGTCTAATTGATTTTCTTAAGGCTCAGATCCAATCACATCATCCCCCTACTCAATAAAATTCATTGGCTCCCTATTGCCTCCAGGATCAAATACAAAATCCTCTGTTTGGCATTCAAAACCCCTCATAACCTGGTCCCTCCTACTTTCCCAATCTTCTTATGTCTTACTCCCTAACACATAGTCTTTGATCCAATGACATGGTCCTCCTGGCTGGTCCACAAACAAGACCTTCCATTTCTCAGCTCTGAGCATTTTCTCTGGCAGTCCCTCATTCCTGGAACACTCTCCTTCTTCCATTCTGGCAACTGACCTTCGTGGTTTCCATTAAGTTACAACTCAAATCCCACCTCCTCCAGGAGGTCTTCCCCAGTCCCTGTTACTTCCTGTGCCTTCTGTCTCTCCAACTTATCCTGCATAGAGCTTGCTTTGTATATCTTTGTCTGCCCATTAAATTATAAGCTCCTTGAGGGCAGAGACTATCTTTTGCCTCTTTTTGTATCCCTAGAGCTGAGCACAGTGCCTGGCACATACTAGACCGTTAATAACTATGGGTGTTGATGATGATGATCTTTGACAAGTAAGCTTCTTCTCCTTTGAGAACCACAGTGTTGCGTGCCATTTCCACCTTTGTATTCTTTTCCCTCTTCTTGGGTATCAAGAGGAAGCACTGTATGTCTAGGATGATAGAAGGATTTTAAGGATGCCAATTAAGATATCTGATGGACTTGAGCGTTGAGTGTTTTGGATTCTCTGTTGTTGGCACATCTGGGGTGTGCGAATGATTTGTGAATGAAGGCCCCAAAGACAACAAGTGCAGAGAAAAATTAACCTCTCCCTCCTCCACCCAAATCAGCTGGTTTCTGAATGTCAAATGATATTTATAGAAAGGAGGAGAGGTAAATTTCCCCTCAATTGACTGTGTCCTTAAATTGACAAGGAAGATAAGATGATCGTATTTTAAGCAATCTTTTCTGTTTAGGTGTTTCTTTAATGGTTTTGTATTGCAAACTTAAAAATAGAAGGCCTATGCCTGTGCTCATGCTGGCTGGGATATTTTGAACTTGATTTCTGAGGTTGCTGACAGCTTCTGAAAGATTTAGCAACTGGCAGCAAGAAAAAATTCCCATAGAATCTATACTATGAACTTCTTTTTTTTCTGGAAAAGAGAAACAGCATCGTTTAGCAGGTAATATATTTGCAATAAAAATATGGTTATGCAATAATGGTTCATTAATATGGTAAATCATTGCATAACTTTTTTTTATTAATGTAATAAGGAATTTATGGAAATAAAGAATTCTCTTTCCCTCCTGGCACATTTTAGCAGTTTTTGGTTTGGGAGGGCTGTTTATTTTTTTTTAAATTTTATTATTATTATTCAAAACAGTCATTTTGATTTGCACAGAAGATAACAGTTGTTCATGACATTTTTATTTCTGCATAAACAGATTTCCATTTTGGCGAAGGTTAATACAGTAGGCATTTATTTTTACTTTTGGATAGGCTGAGATACGCGAGAGCACTTTGTTTGGTATGTAGCCGCTAATTTATCCTTTATGCCTTTACGATCTTGTCAGTGCCTCATGTCTCCCTTAGTTTTTCTAATCTAAAATAATCCCAGTGAAATCCTTTGATTGTCTGTTTGGACCTGATCCACTCCTAAAGCAGGAATGTAATGGGCTTTATGGCACTTACATGGGAGTAATTTATCCAGCAGAGTGACTATAGATACTTGTTTTAATAAGAATATGCTTTATGGTAAGTGGGGACTGCTATTTAATTAGCCGAAGGGAAAGTAGTTCATGATACAATCTGTTCCAATCATCTTGGACATTAAACAAAAAGTCAGGCTAAGTTATTTATGTACACGTACTTTATTTGTACTTGCTTTGAGCAAACCTCTTCCCGGGGAACTTTATAGTATTCAGGGAGGGGGTGGAGACTGGGTGGTTGTGGGATAGGGGGAGGATAAGGGGAAGCAAAGGACATGAGAGCATCTTATAAAATAAAAAAGAAAAAAAAGAAGGAGATGCAGAAGGTTGTTAGTCCAGGCATACCAAATGAGAAGTGAGAGAAGTAGAGATTATCCTCTTGCCTCTTGTAACCTGCATCTTTAGTCAAATAATCTTGTTGTAGAACAAAATGGGAATTGAGCAAAGCATTGTGGGATTGTTTTGTCCAGAGCATTTCTGGGAAGCTGCATTTGATGCTGCTATGGCATGTTTCAGAAGGATGCTGATTCTCATAGACCCCTTTTCCTACTCTAGTTTATGCACCAGATGGCAAATTAAGATCTAAGAAACTCAGAGGAGACATACCTTCTTTCTGCTCTTAGAGACAGTACAATGGGAAACATTTTAAGCAATCCACTTCTCCCTAGAAAGCTATAGTGGTAAAAGAATGGATACTATTAGAATTGATTTCTGCTTGCTCAACATATTATCCTTCAGATTGGGCAAGTAGGCAACTGACTATTTACAACTCCATCATAATTGCTCTTTTCAAGTCAATGATCAGAATCAAGAATATTCTATTTAAAAGGAAAAATTTGCACTATGCCTCCGGCTCTAACCCTAACCCTGACCCTAAATGTGCCTCTGACTCTACCCCTCTACATAACGTGTCACATATTTTCAATGTGTTTGTATGTATTTGTCTTCTCCCAAGTAGATTATGGACATTCAGGGAAGACCATGACTTCTTTTGTATTAATCTATAGTATTCAGTGTATTGACATTCCTAATTGCATTGGGTTTATGGTATTGTGTCCACAGTAGGCATCTAATAATGGATTTCTGTTGACTTTTTCCTTTTCAAAATGGCTCCAAAGTAGATATTAATGAAAATGTACTAAACTTGAAATGACTCACTTTGGCCCAGCTGATTTTGGTAAAAAAAAAAAAAAAAGTCAACTTCTTTCTCTTAGAAACAGAGCAAGGATAAAATTAGTGGACCAAGTGTGACCCCAGAGGTATATGACCAAATACAGAGGTTAGGAAGTATAAGGAATTAGGAAGAAGATAAAGTATAAAGAACTGACCAACTTAAGAGTATACTAGACACTGCAGAAGGGCAGCTGGGTGGTATAGCGGTTAGAGTGCCAAGGCCAGAGTCAGAAACATCTGAGTTCAGATCCAAATTCAGACACTTACTAGCTGTGTGACCCTAGACAAATCACTTCACCCTGTTTGCCTCAGTTTCTTCATCTATAAAGTGAGCTGGAGAAAGAAATGGAAAACCACACCAGTGTCTGCCAGGAAAATCCCAAATAGGGTCACAAAAAGTTGGACATGACTGGAAATGACTGACTAACAATAACAAAAGACATTTCATATGATCTCCAACTTTCTTCTTTTTTTTTCTTCAATAGTAAATTCCCTCTTTCCCTCTCTATTCTGCAGCAAAGCTGTCTAAAATGAGAAATTCCAGGTGGTCATTTCTATACTTGTTTACTAGACAGAGCTGCAAGGTCATGTAACATTTAGAACTTCTAATTCTAAAAGGCCAGGCTCATATGAATGGCTCCTGGGTCTCACCTATTAGGTAACATATAACAACTGTATACACACCTTCCTCGAGAATATAAGTTCCTGGAGGGCAGAGATGTTTTCATTTTTACTTTTGTGTCCCTAGGGCCCATCTTAGTTCTTAGTACATAACAAGTACACAATTAATATGCATTACATTGGATTGAAGTGAAAATAAGAGCCAAGCCTTGGACCCACTTTATCATTTCAAACTTCAGAGGTCTAAACAGGACAAGGAAAAACTAAAGTTGAAGGCCCTTTCTTTGGATCCATGATCCTAGAAACATTTCACTGTGCCTTGGAAAAGTTTCTGGCATAAGACAGTGTGCAGAACATGCTCAGCGCTGCCCTCCCCCCATGACCCAAAAATGTGTAAACAGCTGGTGTGTGCAATCCTACTTGCTGAAGTGAATTAAATGCAAGAGGTTTGATGTTAAACAAACACAGGCCTGTACCAAGAACCAGAAAATATTACATATACAAAATGACACCCAGTCCATCATGATCCACGAGCGCTTCAGGTTTTAAGTGCCACGCTGGGTGTATACAAGCCCAGCAGCTGATAAAAACAGGTTATGAATTTGTTTCCCGTTTTGAATCATCCAAGTCGTTTGGCTACAGTTGTCTTTCCATGGCATTACTCAGTCTGCAAAATGCTGAAAGCTTCTAACCCTCCATTTCTGTAGCTTTAGACGCTCACCCTTGCTGTCCATCTGAAAGAGCTCTGTTGTTTTTCATCTTATCTGGACAAAACAGGTGGGGTACCACTTTCCCCTCGATCCATTCTGGTAACTCATTTATACAAATAGTGAACATTCAAAGGGACTGATCAAAGAGAACAGAAGCCCAGCTCCTGTTAATTTTGTTTACCCTCCCCTGGGGAACTGGGTGTACAATAGCTCCTGTCCGTTCAACAAGGTCCTCACACACCAGGTTTAAAAATACACAAAAAGCAGACATTTCTTGAAGAGGATTTAGTGAGTTCATGAGTCAACTGTTGAAGTCCTTGAGTCAAAGTCCAACACTGATACTTACTAGCCACATAAACCTCTGAGCCCCCTTTCCTTTTTGTCTATAAAATGATGATAATAATGCCTGGAGAAACAACTGTACTGGGCTATTGCTAGATTGAATTGAGATCGTAGATATAAGGCAGGTTGTGAACATTCAAGCACTAAATGAGCACTAGCTCTTAATATTTGGGCCAAAACCCATGATCTTATTGGTACAGGAAATTCTTGACGAGGAAACTCTGCCTACTAATGCATATTGGCACCTTTACTACAACTTATAACCTTAGAAAGTTGTCTGGGATACAGACAAATTAAGTGACCTGCGCAGCATCCATATATGTCCATCTATGTTAAGAGTTAGGATTTGAACACATCTCTGACTCTAAAATCAAGTCTCCACTCACTATCCAAAGTCATTGGTATTATTATTTTTATTTGTTGTTGCTATTTTGCCTTTCTCACATTTATGTTGAGTGGAATTCAAATAGAAATGGTCCTAGGCAAAGGCACTACCCTCCTATTAGATTTTTATGACAGTGTTTAATGAATTATCACACATAATATGAACAAAAATCACTGGGTTTTTTCTCACTGAAGGGGTTAAAATCTAAGCTTATCTTCTGTAGTAGGGGGAAGAACTCCATTAGCAGATGATGATAGGAATTCTTATTCTCATATGGTTTTGGATTCTTTCACTTGTTCTCTATATTTTGGAGCTTTTTTATTTCAAGTAGTTTGGAAGTTATGAGTGTTTGTTACAGTAGTATCTGTTTAAAATATTCTTACATTTTTTGTGAATCAGACAATTGTGGGAGACAGTTTGTCTATAAAAATGTTCTAATTCCAATACAATTTATTTCTTAACTTATCAGGAATATTTAGAGGTTTATGTTTGTAATATGGAGATTCATGGCCTGTTAGTTTATGAAACATAGTTATTTTCTGCTGTATAATTCCTGCTTATCATTATTATTAGTAGATTGTAATATTGATTAGCACTACATAAGAAGGAGCATGGCGACAATACAAATTCCTCCTTTAAAAATGATATTTTCTTGATTTCTCTGTGTGTCAATTCTGTGTTTTCTATTGGTAAATGAATAGCTTTGTAAATAGTCACTTACTTATGTACACAGCCTGAAGAATATCATATTAAATAAGTATCAATTCATGATAATAATATTCATTTTATTAACAATATTGGATGGAGTGAATTGATTAATCGATACCCACCCTTGATGAACCTAAAATCCAATAAAAATACCACTACTACAAAGAAAAACATAGACAACAATGGGAAAATGAGCAAACATTGGCCCTTGCAGAAATTAAATGAAATAAAAAAAAGATTTGGTGTGTGGTCATTCCACCTTCACTTTATTTGTATGAACTGACAACCCTTTAAGAGAGCCAGGATATTTCTGCCTTCCCTTTTTGTGCTCCATCCATCCTTCTGGTATTCAAGTAATTGGTCTCAAAGCAAAGAGTTTAAGGCTTGGTATGGCTTTGGAACCTCTGGAATCTTGCAGAGTCTGGGAAATATGAAGTGGGCCGATGGATGGGGGGGGTGAGCACCAGGGCCATGTGTCCCAGTGGACCCAACTGATGATTACAGTTAATTGAAAATCATGAAAGGAGAGAGAGAGAGAGAGAGAGAGAGAGAGAGAGAGAGAGAGAGAGAGAGAGAGAGAGAGAGAGAGAGAGAGAGCACTCTGATTATAAATAGATTTGTGAAGGGGAAATGGTAAAATATTTAAGAAACTGGTAGTGAATAGATGAGGCCAGGGAGTCATAAAAATAACACATTCATAGGACTTAAGAATTGAAAAAGTACTTAGAGGACACCATCTAGGCCAAACCATGTTCTAAGACATTTCCAACACTTGTTCACCAATGAAGGGGAGCCTACCACCTTTTGAGGCAGGCTATTCCACCTTAGGGTTGCTTTCGTTATTAAGAAAACTTTTCCCCCACTTCTCATAAGTCTAAATTTACCCTTTGCAATCCCTAATTAGTGTTCCAAATTCTGCCATCTTTGGTCAAGCAGAGCAAGAATGATCTCCCTTCCAAGTGACAAATACTTGAAGATAGCATATGTTCCATGTTTACTTTCCTCCAGATGAAATATCCTCAGTTCTTATACACACACAAGTCCTCGTGTAGCAGGAATTCAAGGCCTTTTGCCATTCTAGATGCCTTCTATTACACACTTTCCAACTCACTGATGTCCTTAAAATGTGATTACATAGACTGAACCCTATGCATTAGATATGTTCAAACCAGGGCTGTGTCAAGCAAGAATACCACATCCCTAATATTAGGTCCAATATCTCTCCCAGCAGCATAAAACAAGTTGCATTAGCTTTCTTGGCTTCCCATATCAGACTGTTGGCTTGCATTGAGCTTAGACTCCATAGGGAGATCATACATACACACACTCACACATACACACATACACACTCACACACACATTCAGGTGAATTTTTTCAGCAGAAATAATCTTTGCTCAGTTGATATTTCTCTGAAAAACATTTTGTGCATCCTTGTCATGGAAAGGCAATTTGCTTTTCAGTGGTCTAGATCCTCCATTCTCATCTTATGTGACTTCATCAGCGTTTTTTAAATACCATAGAACCCAATATTTATAGTTAGAAGGTACCCTGAAGGTCATATAGTCTAATCCCTTCATTTTATAAATGAAGAAATTGAAGCTCAGAGAGATAGATCAAATGATATGCCCCAGATCATAGAGATATTAAATGATAGAGCCAGGATTTAACCAGGTCTTTCCTCCAATTCCCAAACCAGTACTCTTTCCAATGTATAAAATGTCTCTCCAAAAGCGTTTGTGATTTGATCTCAAATCTTTTGCTGAAAAACTCTTGCCTGATTAAGCTTTACTTCTATCAAACATTAGATGAGTATTTGAAAAGTGCAATCAGAGTTCATTTAAAAAATATTTTTGGAGGCAATTGGGATTAAATGACTTGCCCAGGGTCACACAGCTAGCTAGTAAATGTCTGAGACTGGATTTGAACTCAGGTCCTCCTGACTCTAGGGCCAGTGTTCTATCCACTGTGCCACCTAGTTACTCCCAATCAGAATTCAAGTATGATAGTATTGACGGTGATAGTAGCAAGGATGACAGCAATAATAATGCCTTATGCTAATGTGATGCTTTAGAACACAGTAAGCATCTTTACATAAGTGATCTTATCAAATCCTTCCAACAACCTTGTGAGATAGACAAAGGGTGTGTCATCTCCATATTACATAGGAGGAAACTAAGGCTCAGGGAAGGAAATGACTTGGCCAAGGTCATAGTGCTAGTATGTGGTCAGTCCCCAAGGCCATGACTTCTTTTCTCGTACTATCTCTGTTAAATTATCAGTATATGTTGGGTTTGAATGTAGAAGGCCTGGGTTAAAATCCCAGTGTCATCATTTATTATCTTTGAGATCATGGACAAGTCACTCAATTTTCTGGAGACTCAGTTTCCTTAACTGAAAAATGAAAAGATCAGATTAGATCCCCAGATGACAGATTTAGATGTTACCTCGGATTGGGTCAAGTCCTCAAAAATCCTGTCCAAGTCTAGATAACGAACCCATGATCTCCACTTAGAAGAAAATATATTGAATTGTTGAAAATTTCCAAAGGAAGGCATCCTTGAAATGTGTCTTAGGAAAACATTCTTGACAAACCATTTGTCTGTCAGAAGAGCCTTTCTTATAATTAACCTAGGTCTCCCATGTTAAAGCTTCAACCAATTTTGGTTACTTCTGGCTTCAGCAAAAAGTAAAAACAAAACAGTAGGTCAATGTCCTCTGTTTAATAACGCTCCATGTTCTTAAAGACAGCTATTATATTGCCTCTCATGCTTTCCTCCTCTGAGCCAAAGAATTCAAGGTCCTCTGGTCTTTTTTTTCCTCCCAGAAAGTCTTACTTTCTTGCTCTTTAATCATCTCTGTGGCTCTCCTCTGAACATTCTCCAAGTAAAACTTCTCCACATCCCTCAGGTTCTGATGCCCAGAATTAAACACAGTGGCCCAGTAAGGGTTTAATCAGTGCTGAGTACAATGGAAGGCTTAATTTGTGGTTCTTACTTGCTATTTATACATCCCAGGGATCTGGGACATTGGGGAACAAAGACTCTAGAAAGGGAGAACTCAGTTGTAAATTTTGTCTGGAAAATGTAACCACATTCATTGAGGTACTCAACTCCTATTAAATTCTTCTGAGAGGGCAAGAGTCTTCCTACATTTAGACTTTTTAAGAATAATTAACCATTGTATGCCTATCAATCCTGCCTCAGCTTTCATTTCTGACTGAACCTTAACAATAGTTCTTTTCCTCAATATAAAATGTATAGTACTTTGTTAATAAAATAAAATAAGTGTGAAAGGTGGGGTGTAACAGAATGAATTTTGGTTTTGGAAAATATTAGAATTTTGCCATATTATTATGTCAATATATAGTCAATACCTAATTCTCTCTCTCTCTCTTTCTCCCTCTCTCTCTCTCTCTCTCTCTCTCTCTCTCTCTCTCTCACTCTCCCTCTCACACAAGGGAGTCACAGTGCCCAATCTCCCACTACTTACTTTTTCAAGAACTGACCTCTAATCTTGAAATGCAATCCTTCCTCCCCTGTCTCTTAGAATTTCTGTCTTTCTTTAAGGTTTAGTTCATATTTCATCTTATAACAGTAGCTCTTCCAGATTCCCTTAGTCAATCAGTCAATAAACATTTCTTAAGTACCTAATACATACCAAGCACAAGAGGCATGAAAAGAGGCAAAAGACAGTTCCTTCAAAAAGACAGACCTTCAAGAAGCTCACAGTCTGAGGGAACAGAAAAGAAGCAAAAAAATTGTACAAACAATGTACAGGATAAATAGGAAATGATTAAGATAGGGAAGCCATTCCCTTAGTTAAGAGAGCTTGGGAAAGGATTCCTGTAGATTTTGGTTAGGATTTAAAGGAAGCCAGGGAAGGCAGCAGGTGGAGATGAGGAGGGAGAGCATTCCAGGCGTGGTGGACAGTTTAGTTACTATAGTTATCATTGCTCATCTCTATCCTTGTGAATATATACACACATATAAAATTGTATATTCTAAACATATATAACATTTGTATGCAGACACATGCATATATTTATATGCATATTGTATATATGTATTATGCATGTATATAACATATATATTGTACAAGTTTATGTGTTTTGTTAGCCCAATAGAACTCTTAGAATGGTAACTTTTAAACAGTGGGTATGTAATCAGTGCTTGTTGGATTAGATTGATTTAATATAAATATCATTACATTTATTTTAAAATGTTACTCTTTAGTTTATGTAAGGGCAGTATGGTAATGAAAATAAGTCACACTGTGAAGACTTCCTTCAGAAGCTGCTAGATGCATATAAGAAACATTTAAAATGAATAAACAGCTATGAAGTAGAAATGAAGGGAAAGAATATAATCTGTTATACTTCAAGTTACTAAAACGATAGGAGTTTTGATCATGATTTCAGATAAGGCAATAATAAAAATATAATGAATATAATTTAATATTATATATAAAATAAATATAATAAATAATAAAAATATTAAAATTATAAAAATTATAAACAGAAAACTACATTATGCTTAAATGAATTTTAAATAAGATGATGATAATGGTGATGATGATGATGATGATGGTTGTGGTGGTGGTGGTGGTGATGACAATACAATGTCACACTCAGTGACATAGAAGCTAAGTTCATAACATCAAATACAGGTACACTGCAAGAAAAGATGATAATAACACAAAAATAATGAGACTCTTTAAATTCTTCTTCTAGAGTTAGATAAATTCAATAGAAAAATAAAGAAATATATACCCAAAGAAGGACAAGTAAATGGTGCAGTGGATAGAATGAAGGGGCTGGAGTCAGGAAGACTCAGCTTCCTGAGTTCAAATCTGACTTCAGATACAAAATAACTGTGTGACCCTGGGCAAGTCACTTAAACCTGTTTGCCTCAAGTTTCCTCATCTGTAAAATGAACTGGAGAAGGAAATAGCAAATCACTACCATATTTTTCCCAAAGAAACCCCCAAAGCATGTAACAAAGAGTCAGATACAACTGAAAAATGACTGAATGACAACATACTCAAAGAAATTGGAAAAAAATAGATTTGACTCACCTATAGTGACTTACAAATGTAAATACTATAGATTACACATTTGCAAGAATGAATCATGTATTAGGGGTCAAAGGATTTTTTAAATCCAAAGAGTAAATAATAAATGCATAATTTATGGAATATAGCACAATAAAATTTTATTTAGTAAAGGAAAAAGAACCAGAAATATTTGCCTTAGTGAGTAAAGCTTGCTGAGCAATGCTTAATTACTGAGTTAATGAACAAATAATAAGTAAAGAAATACATGCATGCAAACACATACATAATTTTATTAAAGGTAATGATAAGAATATGACAAAATATTTATAAACTATAGTACAATAAAATCTTATTTAATAAAGGAAATAAGTTGAAAATGTTCACCTTGGTGGGTAGAGCTTGCTAAGTAATGTTAATTGATGGTCAATGAACAAATAATGAGTAAATAAATACATGATGTATATATGCATACACGTATATGTGCATACATAATTTTGCTAAAGGTAATCATAAGAATGTAACAAAATACCAAACTTAGAGGAGGCCTCAGCAGTCCTCAGAGGAATATTCCTAAAGGGAACAGAGAAGATAGATATGGGTAAAGCAAAGGATTCTCCCTCTCCCTGCTAGTTTATGATAAAATTCTAGAACTGCTATTATGGTAATAAAAACAAGAAAAAAACATTGAAAGTATAAACATCAAAGAAGACTAAAAACAAACCCTGTTCATAGATTTCACGATGGCCCACTTAGAAAGCCCCACAGAAACAGTGAAGAATTTGGTTGAGATGATTGACATCACTAGTATAGTAGCAGGATACAAAATAGATCCACAGAAATTATCAGAATTTATGTAGAGTATTAAAAAATTAAGAAAAAATAATCATTAGGGAAATACCATTTTAAATAACTTGAAAAGTCACAAGTGTCTATAAATTAAATTCACCTACCGCAGCACACACAAGTTTTACATAAGACACTGCAAAACACTCTTTACAGAAATAAAGGGAGAACAATAATTGTAGAGGTTAATATTTACTTCTCATTGTTAGGCTATTCAGTATAGTAAAAATGAATATGCTACATATTATCCCAGCTTCATTGCTGTGCCATTCATATTACCAAGGGGATGCTTTATAGTTCTAGGCAAAATAAGAAAATTCTTTTGAAAGAACAAGAGATTTAGAATTTCAAGACAAATAATGATAAATACTACAAATGAATATATACATTTTTATATTTATACATATATATATGTATGTATATGCTATCTCTTCTAACAGAATATAAGCTCCTCAAAGGCAGGGACTACATTTTTGTCTTTATATTCTCAGCATCTAGCACCATGTTTGAAAAATGGTAGGTGCTTTACAAATGCACCTTGATTGAATACTAAATCAATACACATAAAAATTACATAATATTGATTTAAAAACAGTAAAAGGTATATCAGTGGAACATATTAGATAAGCAAGAAGCACAATCAATTGAAAATAATTGTTTAATTTTTTTAATTAAAGCAACATTATATATCACTAGGGGAAGAACTCTATTTTGGACAAGAACTATTGGAACCATTGAAGAGGAGCTTGGCAAACAATTTGGTTTAAACAAACAACTGATAGTGTAGGCTATAATATACTCAAAATAGATACACAATCTAGACATGAAAGGTTACATGTTTTTAAAAGTTCAGGAGAAAGAAATTAAATACATTTTATAAATAAAGGTTAGGGGAGAATTCTAAGCCATATAATGTCTAAAGAATGTCGTAAAAGGAAAGCAGATAATTCTGACTACATAAAATTTAGAAGTTTTGTATGAATAAAATCAGTTAAGATAGAATAAAAAAAGAAATGGAAGAGTGGAAAAACACTCATATAAATGTTACCAATAAAATTTTGATTTTCAAGATGTATAGTGAATTACCATCAATATATAACACTAAGAACATTACTCAATACATAAGTAGCAAAAGAATATGAGTTGTTTGTAAAAAGAATTCTAAACTAAAATAGCCACTTGAAAACATATTCCAAATCACTCATAATAAGATAAATAAAGATTAAAACAAATATGAGGTTTTATTTCCCACCAGCAAACTGACAATGATGATAGAAATAATATGAAAACAATCAATATAAGAGATTGTGGTATGACAGACATTGTTGGTGGAATTGTCAACTGGTCCTACCATTCTAGATACCAGTTTGGAATTGCATGAAGAGTTTACAAAATTTCCCATGTTCTTTAACTCAATGATCCCATCACTTGGCTTATATTTCAAAGATGTCAAAGATAGAAATAATTGTCCAACATACACCAAAATTTCCATAGCAGTAATCTTTGTGGTAGCAAAGAATTGGGAAGAAAGTAGATGTCCATCAATTGAAAAACAGATGATAAAACTATGGTATAAGCAGGCAGTAGGACATTATTTTTTCCAGTGTGAAATAATGAATATAAGAAATTAAGAGAAATATAGAAATATTTGTATGAAGTTATATAGTACAAAATAGTAAGCTCATAATAGCGATATGAACAATGAACACAGCAATATAAATAAAAAATCACTGATAGCAAGTTGGATTCTAAGTATATGAAAAAATAATGAATGAATAGTGAAACTCACCTTTTTCAAATTTATTTATTGAGACTGGGTTTCCCTATTTTACCCACGTTGGAAATGAAGCCTCCACTCACAGACTGATTCCACTGCTAATGAGAAGGGAAGCTTTAACCTGCTCTCTGCTTCTGAACTGGGTCAGTTTTACCCTCTTTAGGTAGCCTAGTAGCCCTCTGCTCATGGGAACTCACAACATTGACACTAAACTTACTGAGGATTATGGGGATGCAGCACTACAACTGGCTCCTCCTACCTTGCTTTTCATGGCAGAAGAGGACTACTAGGACAAAACCAATCAATATTAATTAATTAATTAATCAGTTGTAAAGTGCTTGCTTTGTTCTAGGCACTGTGCTAAGCACTAAGGATACAAAGGGAAGCAAAAGAAAATCCCTTCCCTCAAGGAACTTACAATCTAATAGGAGAGATAACATCCATATGTGTGTGTGTATATATATATGTATATATATATATATATATATATATACATATCTATATGTATATATATACATATACATATATATGTATATATATGTATATATGTGTGTATGTACGTATGTATATGTATATGTATGTATATAAAATAAAATTAACTTTATACAGCATAAATAGGAGATTTACAATAGGCAGCTGGGAGCCACTGGAGTTTATCAAGCAGGGAGAATGATATGGGATGAAATGATCAGACCTGTGCTTCAGGGAATTTCTTTCCTGTTTGAAGAAAAGATGGATTACAGTGAAGAGAGACTTGAGGGAGGTAGGTGTAATAGGAAACTATTGCAATAGTCCAGGCATGAGGTGATGAAGGCCTGCAACAAAATGGTGGCAGTGTCAGAGCAGAGTATTCAAGAGACGTTGCAAATGTGAAATCAACAGGCCTTAGCAATAGATAGGCTGGGAGCAGGGGAGGGGATGAGAAATAGTGAAACATCAAGGATGACTCCTAACCTGAAGAACTGGGAGGATGGTGTTGCCCTCTACAGTAATAGGAAAGTTGGGAGGGAGGGAGAGTTTAGGAGAAAAGATAATGAGTTTGGTTGGGGACATGTTGAGTTTAAGATGTCTACTGGACATCCATTTTGAGATGTCTGAAAGACAGGTAGAGATGGGAGAATGGAGGTCGGCTTAAAGACTGGAGCAAGATAGGCAGATTTGAGAATCATCAGCACAGAGATGGTAATTAAATCCATGGAAGCTGATGAGATCACCAGGTAAAGTGGTATAGGGGGAGAAAAGAAGACAACTCAAGATGGAATCCGTGCAGGTGGGATTAGAGGGAAGCAGGCCACAGGAGAGGAAAATAGTGGGAAAGTAAAATGCTTTATATGTTGTCAAATGCAGGAACTGCATCAAATATTTTCATTTAATTTTTACTCTTTGTCTGTAGGGGATGGGTGGTGATGAAGATTTGTTTTTTTCTTTTCTCAAACCTTAACAACGATGCTGAGGATGATGATAACAACATAACCACAACAATGGCATTTATATAGAACTTAATTTAGGTTTACAAAGTGCTTTACAAATACGAAATGACTATGACACGAAGAACAAATGCGTCAATAAAATGTGTTTCGAAAATCATAGAAAAGGAAATAAAATGTTCCTATAATGCTGTTTTCATATCTTATATAAAACCATAATTTTCATTTGCCTCGTTAATTCATTTATTGATCATATGAGATAGACAACAGAGGTATTATAGTGGCCCTTATGACCTATAGGGAAATCAAATGTCAGTGAGATAAAATGAGTTGTTGATGATCACACAGCTAGTTAGTGGCAAAGACAAATTAAAAATTAGAACATGACTTATCAAAAGATATCCATAAGTGGAACTTTGCCACAAACGCCCATATTTTTATACTATCATTTTCCCAAATGTGATACATGTGTGTATATGTATGTGTATTTGATTATGTATATATATATATGTACTGTGTTATGTATAACATGCATTCATATATACACATACTATATCTATCTATATCTATATCTAGCTATCTGAATGATGCATAGATGGCAATGATCTCAAAAGAATACAAATTATAAGTGACCCAAGTGGCAATAAACAGACTCATGCCAGTTGTGTGTTGGTTGCAGTATTTTGCAGACTTGGGACAAGAAGTTCCATAAAATCCATTATTAAGGACATACACAAGGCTACAAAAGGAGATACTGCAGTCAGATGATGATATAGCAGGAAGACAGGAAAACATGGAAAACATAAGTATTATGCTGGCATTCATGAAATGTTAGAAGAACCTGAGACAGGCTTCTCACCTTAGGTAAACCTCCTACTAAGTACATATAGAAAGGACATTGACAAACTGTCCAGGATGAGAAGAATCAAACATATCACTAGGAAATCTGCATCTGGAGCAAATATAAAATGGGAGGCTTGGAGGTGTGAGGTAAAAGATGGAAAGTGAATTGTCCAATGTCACACAGGTAAGATGTAGTAAAGCTGGGATACAAGGATGGCATTGTCATAAGTGTGGCCATGTCAGGAGAGGGGGAAGCTTTTCAGGGAGTTTGAATCATGGGAACAAGTGGGGTTAGAGGGAAGCAGGCCACAGAAGAGAAGAATGATGAAAGTGCAACCACGGTGGGAGAGGCAGGTACCTGGAGTGTCATATGACAATGCAGCACAGACAAGTGTAGGAAGGGAGGGAGGGAAGGAAGGAAGGAAGGAAGGAAAGGAAGAAGGGAGGAAGAAAGGAAGGAAGGGAGGGAGGGAGGGAGGAAGAAGGTAGGAGTGAAAAGAAAAAAAAGTTAAAAGAGGAAAAAGAAATTAAGAGAAGAGAAAAAAAAAGAAAAAAGGAAAGAAGGAAATAAGGAGAACGAAGAAAGGAAAAGAAAGAAAGGAAGCTATGGTTCTGCAGTACAGAATATTAGGGATAGGGCCATGAGGGAGCAAAGCAATGGTCACCCAGATTTAGTTGCAGCTCTGCAAAGAAGTACTCACACCAATGAGACTATGGACTCATCCAAGTATCATAGCATTCTTAGTTGTTTCATTGCTCTTACATGCTGGGCATATGGTAGTAAAACGCAATGTAAAAGATGTATGATCTTCATAAATCATACATTCTAAGGAAATTAGAAAAGAGCTATACTGTTGAATCTCCTATTTTTCTCTGCATTATCTGTGTGGATTATGAATAATTTCAAACCTCCTATATTTGGGTCACTCTGTGGAATGGTATTGGTGGTTCTGAATGATTGGTTAGTAAGTAGAATGATTAAACAACAAATTCAACAAACATTTATTATGCTCCTATTGTATTCAAAGCATTTTGCTAGGTGTTCATGATACTAAGTTGAAAATAACCTAGCTTTTGCCCTCAAGAAGCTTACATACTCCTGGGAGGGATGCTACTTCCGCTACTATTATAAACACCAAGATAAGCAAGTAACTTGTTTTCTCCTAAGCATCCCAGAAAACTCTAAGACAATCAGTTGCACATCGGGTGCTGATCTGTATCAGTGGGGAGAGTTTCCTCACCTGGAAGCTCCCTTTAATACCAATGAAATTACCGATGATAATAATACTAATAATAACAACAATAATTGCTGTTGCTGCTGCTGCTAGCATTTTTACAAGACAGGAGTGGGGAACCTGTGGTTTGGAGGCCACTAGGTCCTTGGGTATGGCCTTTTGACTGAGTCCAAGTTTTCCAGAACAAATCCTTTTATTAAGGATCTATTTATTATAGTTTATTTGTATTTGCTGCTCATTATACAATTTATTATTATTCATTATATGATTTATAGTGTCCTATATTATAGGACATTAAAGATGTCAGTGTATGTGACATCATTTGATCCTTCTGGGTAAGTCCAATTATTATCCTTATTTTGCCATTAAGAAAACTGAGCCTCTGAGAGATAAAGTGAATTGCATAGTGTCCACAACCTGTAGGGATTTCTACTCAAGTTTTTCTGACTCCAACTCTGGTACTTTATAAAGTATCATTAAGAGAGTGACAGCAAATCCAGCATAGTAACTTCTCAGCCGCAGTTCCTGGTAATTTGGAAACTCTATCACACATTAAAAAAACAATCCAGTTCCTGCCAGTGAGTATGATATTTGAAACCATCGTTCCCCAGATCAAAGGTGGTATCTCAATTCCCTTTTGCATTTATCAGCTATTGTATCTTGGGAGAGACGCTTAGCCTAAAGGATTGAACTGCACAGTTTCTTGGAGTTTTTCCACAGATACTTAGATGGAAATTATAACACTCAATTATCAACCAAAGCCATTTTGAAGCATGTACAGGAAATGGAGGGGCTGATTTTGGACCAACAAAATGCCAGGTATATTCTCTCCTTCAATGATGAGGGAAAACAAATCTCTCTCCAACAGAGAGGATCCATAGAACGTGGAGTTTGACATTCTAATTGCTTAATTACAAAGCTTTCTGCACATTATCAAGCAACCACCAAACAGCATTCAGAGGTCTTTGCAAGACTGGCCAGAAATCAATGATGGCAAGCTCTTGGATTGTAAGGTGGTTTTTATCATACCTAGCAGAATTTCAAATGAAGGATTCTTGTTCTTAAAGAAGAAACTGGAAGTGTACAAGGGGCCAATTAGTAACAGGAAGAGCAAACCCCAGCTCCAAAGCCCTCATTCCATGATAGTTTCTTAATGTGTGTATATCCCATTTGGAACTCTGTGACCCCTCAGGCTGAACATCCATCTACTTACAATAAGCATATTTTTTCACTGTATGAACTATTCCCTGGGAGAAAAATCAGCCTTTTGGGAAGCTGCATTCATTTTATTTTCCAGGCTAAGAGGTCACCACTGAATAGGCTAACACAATCATTTATGTAATCACTAGAAATATTGGTTTGGTTTCACAAAGTTGTTTTCAGAATTTTTTTCTTTTGCATTTAAGTGCAATGTCTGGCACATAGTAGGTACTTAATAAATGCTTGTTGATTGGATGATGGATTTTACAATATTTTTTCTCATATTTAAGTAATGGAGTTGCAGTATCTAATTTAAATGGAAAGAGACCTAGAGGAAGGTTCCCATCATGTTGGCAGACCACCTGTGGAGAATGTAGGGAAAGAAATGGGAGTCTCACAGGATGAGAAGGCACAGATGAGTCTGGATATGCATCATTGGAGAGAGTGCCCACATCAACGAAATCTCAGTTCCATTGAAGTAAGTGTCAAAGCAATAAGTAAATAATTTAAATGTAACTCAAACACTGTGGCACTTGTGGGTAGATAGTACAATGCAAAAGTCACATGTTTACTAACTCTTGAGATTGGAACTCTTTTTAGACAATTTATTTAAAATAATCTGATCCATATGACTACTTGGTGATATTTATGCAAAGCGACCACATAAACATCAATGGTATCCTTGATGAAAATGTGAAAAGGAAACAAGCAGACTTTCATAAACAGAATTTTATAGAAAACCACATCTTTATAGTCATACAGTTGTCTGCAAGGTTTAGAGAATACAAAATTCCACTGTGTTCATCCTGATTGCTTATCAACTGTTTTAGAATTTGATTCAGTAGAGCAAAATACCACCTTAAAGGCTCTCTCTAATGAGATATCTCTCATGAATATGTCGGGACTATAAAAGATACCTTGAAAAATGAACAAAATAACTTTATTATTCCTACTATTTTATTGATTATTAACATCAAGCAATGGATAAAGGAGACAGATGATCATCGTATGTGTTTGTCACTGTCATGAAGGATGCCAGATATAGTGTTCAAATATCAGAAAGAATCTCTTCATATGGTGAGATATTCCAAAATCTCTTTTATTGCTTTCTACAAGCTCCAGAATACATCTCCTCAATGACATCCAGCATAATTCAGAAGATAATGTGTTAATAATCCATGTAGGAAAAACTAAACAAATGACATGAATAAAACACTAACAATGAATCAACGAAAGAAAGCATTTATTTTAAGTTTACTATATGCCATGCCATGTGCTATGTCCTGAGGATAAAAATACTAAAATTAGAAAATCTTCTTCCTTCAGAAGGCTTTTATTCTGATAGAGGAGGACAATATTTGCAGGGCAGTGATGGTCAGGAAAGAATGCTTTTGTCTACAGAGTCATACGGATAGAGAATGGAGCCATTAGGAAAGTGATTGATGTCCTTTCTTAGAACTGTTTATTTGATTACTTCCCAGAACTAGAATCCTTGACTTCCTTTAAGATTCATCAAAAGTTCCATCTCCTCCTTCTCTGGTTCCTTTACCAGTCCTCCCAACTGCTGTTTTAAGTAAAAGTGGTGGGTAAATACTTAACAACAAGGTCCCTGAAAACTCACAACACACTTTTAAGTTTAATCTGCATTATTAACACTCTCTCCATAGCTTTCTTAAATCTAAGCAGTCAACAAAAACATCAAATCAAGCTCTGGTTTGTAGCTTTTTCCAGTTTCTGAGTTGTAAATATTCACACTGAAAATTTAACAATCAGCTCTCAAGAGCCAGTTAGAATTGATTCCAGCTCACCTCTGCCTCTAAAGGTACCTTTCACTTACCCTGTATTTCTCTTAATGTACAGATTTATTTCTATTGTCTCTCTGAGCATATTATATAATTACACTCTGAAAAGGCAGGGATTGTTTTAGTTTTCCTTTGTATCTCAAAAATTTAGCATAATATTTCTAACATAGCTCTTAATAAATGCTTTTTTATATTCATGTGCTCAATTCTTCCATTTAGTTTTTTCTACATGGATTGTTGAGGCAATCTCCTAATAGAACTTAATAAAGACTTGGCAATTGCTTGATTAGAAAAGATATGGCAGCACTGGTGGTTGGTGGTATGGAATTAAGACAGACAAGTATCTGGCTAGATGTGGATAGCTCTCAGCAGTCAGGAGTTCTGAGCTCAGCATCAATGGCAAGTGAGAGACTGGAGTGAGGCTGAATGAAGAGGATGGCATTGTCCAGCTTATGGCAGGTAGTTTGACAGTCAATCCATTGATCTATTGATTTCATGTGTATGTGTGTGCATATATGTCTATTTATACATATATACATATACACCACCAAACAAATATATGCTCATATGTGTGTATATGTACATAAGTGCATATACACATAGGTGTTGTATCATGCTTGTATACACACATATGTATTGTATATATAAATGCATGCATGTACACATGCATATATATATACACATACACGTGTGTATAGATAGATATGGATATAGATATAGGTATAGATATGGGTACAGATAGATATACATGTAGGTATAGGTATGGGTATAGATATAGATAGAAATATAGATACAGATAGATATAGACATAGATGTAGATGTAGATACAGATATGGATATGGACATAGACGTGGATGTGAACACAGACATGGACGCAGATGCAGAGGTAGACATAGATACAGATACAGATGTAGATACAGATGTAGATGTAGACATAGACGTAGACATAGACATAGACGTAGATGTAGATGTGGATGTGGATGTGGATGTGGAGGTAGATGCAGATGTAGATACAGATACAGACACAGATTGTAGCAGCAATTAGATTTGAAGATCTTTCCCACCCATTAATAGGCTATGTGACCTGCATATGTCACAGGAAGCCTAAGGTACATGGTGGGAGGAGCTCCCTGACAGGAAAAGGAAGTTATATCCCACAGACTGTGACTTAGCTGTACTGTGCGTTTGTTTTTGGGGAGACCCCAGCAGGGGATCGGAGAGGTTTTGAGATGATGAAACTCCAGGTTGTTATATTGTGTTTTTAATGTTCCTTGCTGTTATGATGAAGTAGACTGACTGGATAAATGGCTTGTGGTATATGGTTCTCTGGTGTCTGAATAAATGGTTTACTTCTTCTACCTTCTATGGGGAAAGTTTCATATACTTTGTGATACAGAACTACATAGGCATTTTGACAATTATTATCTACATTTTTACTATTGCCTTACTGTTACATAGATGTAGATGTAGATACAGATACAGATATAGATGATATAGCTATAGCTATAGATATAGATACAGATACAGATACAGATACAGATACAGATACAGATACAGATATAGATATAGATATAGATGAATATCTAGGCTTGTCCAGATATTGAGTTGGGCCCAGAACTGAAAAAGAAGAGAATGGACAAGACAACATTTGGGAAACTGTGAAAAGCTTTGAATCATTCCAAGATGCTCTGATACTCAAATGTGCATGTTCTACTCACCAATGAAAATTTTGGAACAAATGGCTTTGAATTCTGCCTCTGGCACTTCCCTGTGTGACCTTGACAAGTCACCTGACCTCTTATGATTCAGTTTCCCCATCTGTAAAATGAAGAGGTTAGGCTGGATGGCCTCTGCAGTCCCTTCCAGCTCTAGGTCCGTGATTCTGTGAGCTGCAGTGAAAGCCTCGATTTTTTCTTTAGCTTCATGAATCCTGTCACTGGGTTGTTATTGTACTGCTTGCTAAAGCCTGTTGAACTTTTAAATAGTCACAGTATGCATTCTTTATAGTGGGTTTTTTGTGGCTGCTGGGGTGGTACCAAAAGTTTTCTTTTTCCCCTCTTTCTTAAATTATTTGCCTAGAAAACCATTTTGCTTGATTGAAGTCACTGTGAAGGGCCTGATGGGAAATAGGGAGCATAAAGGATTTTTCTTTGTACCTCTTTCTGGTTCTGTTTGTCAACTTCTCACTTGGTAAGGGAAGGTAGCAAGGCATAAGTGGGTAGCCTTTGCAATCTCAAGCTTTACTAAGCACTCTGGTATGTTATTATAACTTGTCTTTTTTTCCCTTCTTAAGAGTCTTTTTTTTCTGTATGACATTATAAATACCAATAAAATGTTAATAGAAAAAACACATAAAATGCATATTATTTGTTTTAGAAGTCTAGGAGATGCAGTGGGTGTAGAAGACTGGGATTTTTGACAAGGGGGAGTATTATTTTCACTTTTTAATTTCACGTTGACCAATATTTTTACTTTGGGTAATATAAAAACATTCATTTTCCTGAGTCTTTACCAAGATAAATTTTCTTAACATTAGGCATTCCAGGATATACAGCCAACTCCTCCCAAGAGTCAGAAAAGCCAATGGATAGATCCATTTTGCTTGGGGGACATGGTTACCTCCCCCCTCATCTGTCAGCTCCTGCCTGTGGCAGCAAATCAAAGTTTTTGTGGATGAGGCAAATCAAAGCTTTCAAAGGAATGTTTCCTTACCGCCTTCCCATCCACATGGCTGGGAAGTTCAAGCATGTTGGCTGAGGGGAAAGAGTGAATTTTGTTTCCTGGTATCTTAGTAATGAGAGAAATAAAGAAAGTGTGTAGGGGTCAACCATGTACTATACTCCAGGGTGACAACATTAGCAAACCAACCATAGGGAAAGAAATGGCAGATGGGGGTACTGAACAGATTGAGAGATGGATGAGTCAAAAGATTTACTTTTCTGTACTTCCAAATGCTTCATAGAAAATCATCAAATCTTATAATTTTAGACCTAGATGAGTGTTCAACATCATCTTGTACAACCTCCTCATTTTCCAGCTGGGGAAACCAAGGCCCAAGTTGGTTAAAGGACTTGGTCAAAGTTATACATGCTGGACTGGATATCTTGTGGCCAATGACAACTGTATAAACTTCATCTATCTCATCAGTTTGGCAGGAGTCACAGAGATGAAGTGGCCAGAAGAATTTACTGAGGAGGACTTTGAACATGTTGGCGATTTGTGAAATCTCATGTGGAGATTTTTGAAAATAAGATAGCCAACCAACCTTGTAGGGGTGGGTTAGATGTGGTCCTTCAAAAAAGGAATTTTATGATATTTCAGAGTCCCCTCTCTCCATAGCTTCACTTAGGTAGTACATTAAGCCTATGGTTTCTCTCTCCTCACATTCATGATTTGGAATTCCTAATTCCAAGCGTATTTCAGGTGCTACCCCTCATATTAGGTTTTCCCTGATCCTCCCAGTTATTTCCTTCTTGAATTACTATGTATTACATATGTAGATATACTTTGTATTTCTGCACAGGTTGAACCCATCCCACTTCTCAAGAAAACATAGCTCCTTGAAGGCAGACACTGATTCATTTCTCTCTTTATATTCCCAGAGTGCTTCACACATATTAAGGAGCTTAATAAGTTTGTTGAATTGAGTTAATTCTATACCAATTCATCAATGATTATCCCATTGAAGTCATAATATGAACATGATTATCAAATGATGAGACTGAATGTCATTTAGGACTGATGGATTCAGTCTCATTACTTTATAGGCATGCTCTGTCTAATTCAGTCTTATGATTTCATTAATATTCAATATGTTCCTGGGATTTTAACTCTTGAAAGAAACAAAGGAAAACAAAATGGGGGAATACTTTTGAAGGCAGCAGTAAGATGAAGAGGATTCCAAAGTCACTTTTGTCCCTTACCTCCCAGTTCTAGAAGAGATTGAATATTATGGGAATTCAAAAGACCTCATAATGAATTGAATGACATTTTATATATCAGAAAACTGAAAGTTTAAAAAGAAGAGTCATCCATCTTCTTTGATCATTTTCCCTCCTTCCTGAATACCCTACAGAGTGTGGGGGAAGTGAGTCAAAAATAAAGCTGTGAACAGAAGCAAATTCTCCTGTATGGGGCTCCTCGACGTTAGCCACTAGACTCTTTTATGAAGCTGCTTGGAAGGAGAGTTATGATTAGGATTTATAAGCAGTCCCATGATAGACTTAGATTTTTAGGTGTTTATAACTGTCATAAAAATTTAGTGTGGCATGCAAGGTCTCAGCTTGGCAGTAAATTCTGCAATAATACATATCTCTATTATGAAATCCCTGTTTGCCCATCTTCATGGTAGGGGTGAGGGCAAAGAGGACATGAATGTTACTGGACACTGGCAATTTTCATTACCTGGAGGAGAAGATATTGACTTGCATAATTAGCCCTGGGGTTGTAATACGTCATGGTTCTTCTTCCAAGTACTAGCTGAACTCTTTGTTGAACACCTCCATTCATTGATATTGACATTGGACTCCTTAGGGTGAGTTAGATTTTGCAGTATCTTTGGTTAATTCTATTATTACAATATGAGATGACAGTATATATAATTTGAAAGAGTCACATGAAGATGTCTAGACTTTTCTGGAAACAATATAAGTATGCATACATATAAAGTCAGATGATATAGCATGGGTCTCCAAGGAAAGAAGAAGTGAAAAGAAAAATTAGAAGGTAAAATAACATTTCTACAGGGACATGATCCTAAGGATTTCATAACATAGCAACTTATCATGAGCAAGAGCTTGTGGACCCAACACAAATCTAGGACCACAGGGTCAAACATGTCAGGCTCATCTCAGTGGTTACCATATGGAAGAATATGGGCCCATGGAATGTGTTATGACCTGTATTATCCTAGCACATAGCTTAATTGATGAGATCATGGACCCACTGGAGTGTTGGGAGATATGCATTTGATAATATTATGGCAATCCTGGTAAAATGAGCAGTTTTGATTTAAATTAACTGAAGGCTGAAACAAATTTCATTCTTAGAATCACTGTCTAGAGGATCAGAAGTTTAGAGGCATTACATGTTTTAAATATTTACGGTCAACTCCACAGAATTAGTGACAGTACTTAAAAACGGGCAGCCATTGAGTTGGTTTTCACGATGCCACTGCATGAGTCCCTTGGACTTTTTCACCTTTGTGCGAACCTTAGTGATTGTTGAAAGAACCTATTTTGCTCCAAATTCATAGCTGTTAAATAAGAAATGTGAAGGAATAACAATGAGGAAAAACCTACTGTCCAATCCAGTTTACCCTACAGATCTTCCAATTAGTTTGAGTTAAGATGCATAAAGTATGTGTTTATATGTTCCACATGTCACTTGGCTACAGAGCCATTCCAGAACCAAATTTTGAAGAAGACAAAGTGTGTATTTTTTGTGCTCTCTCTCTCTCTGTCTCTCTCTTTCTCTCTCTCTTTCCCTCTCCCTCTCTCTCATCTCTCTTCTTCATTCCCTGAGTCATAGTGTCTTAATACTGCCCCAAGAAATTCCCATTATCCTTTACTTTAGCATCATAGACATAGTTTTTTTTTCCTTTCTCCTCTCTTCTTCCATCATGTTTTATTTTTCCTCTGATCCATTCTCTTTTTAGAACTTGCTAGGTGACAGAAGATAATCTAATTTATGTAAAGTGTATTTTCCATCTCAGAAAATACATTTGTATCTCAACAAGCTCCTTTGATCCTTTATTCTAAAAGAAGGATTAGGGAATTTTAGGAACTGCTCTAGGCCAGTGGAAAACATATTTAATAACAATAATAGCATTCCTATAGTGCTTTAAGGTCTGCAAAGTGACTACATATGCTATCTCATTTGATCCTCACAGTAATCCTGGGAGGTAGGTGCTATTATTAACCCCATTTTACATGTGAAGAAACTAGGTTAGAGAGATTAAGTGATTTGCTCAGGATTACACAACCAGTAAGAGTAGGAGGCAGGTTTTGAACTCAAGTCTTCCTGGTTCCAAGTCCAGCTTCAGATGGACCTTGCCACTTAGCTGGCCCCCAATTTATGCCACACAGGCTATCTTTTCTTATTATGTGTAGGGTCACACAGAAGGGACTGGACTCAAAGATATCAATGGCAGGTTTAATGCTAGAAGACTGAAAAGCCTTAATTGTTACTCTCTCTCTAATATCATTGGTCTCCTACCTTCCATGTTGTATCGTTTGCCTGTTGTCCCATTGGCAGTAATTTAATTCAACAAGCATTTGTTAGATGCCTACTATATACAAGGTACAGATAGTTATCGCTTTACATAAGTGGAACATTTCACTGACCTCTATGTAAAGTGATTTTCAAGTAATGTAAATTTGCTCCTATACACCCCCACTTCACTTAGACTATAAAACAAAGTCATACACAAAATAATACCTTTACATAGGTCATAAATGTACTAAATGCAGACATATTAAATAGGATAATCAACAGAATGATGCAAGGCAAAGTTAGTGATACAATATGTGGAGTACCATAGAGTAAAGTTAACATAAGTGTGCAGTATATTTCTCCTTCCCCACCCGTTGCACCTAACCTTTATCATTGGAGGTTGGCTGTGCAACTTTTTTAATGAAGTTATCAAGAGGTGTTTGGACAGTGGGTCTCTTTTTTCCTGGTATATCTGATAATAGCAAGCAATATTATCCTCAACTAGTCTTTGAACTTTTAAAAATCTTGAAGTCTTGAATCCATCTTTCCAATACAAGGAAAAAACGCTCAAAGGATGAAACGCTTCTGCCAACTGTTCCATTGTGAACATTTTTGGTCCAACCTTAGGTTCTGAAGCTTCCCTTTCTTCTTCTGCAATCTTTGCAGCTAGTGACTAAATCAGATCCGCATTCAACAGTTGTCAATGAGACTCGATCAATTCCACATCATTTTCATCTCCTTCTAGAGCCAATTCTTGTGATAATTTTACAATTTTGATACTTTTTCAAATGTTCCATCTTTGTCAAATCCATGAAAATCGGGGAAGAACTCATTACAGGCAGTTTTCTCTTTCCCAACTCTCTCCATACATGTTTCTGTTATATCTTCCTATGACTTTCAGAATTCTTTAAGTGATATTTAATTTGCATAGTACAAATTTGTGTAAAGAAATAACTGTTTACACTATGGTAGGTCCTAGAGAAATGACCAAAAATGCAAACTGTGTCTGCCCTGAGGAATCTTACATCCTGCTGGGAGATATCACACATAGATTGAGAAGTAAATACAACATAATTTGAAGAAGAAAAGCACATTAAAAACTTAGAAAATCAGGGAATTTTTCTCCATGAAAGCTGAGCCTTTTAAAAATTATTTTATTTATTTTTAGTTTTCAACATTCACTTTTGTAAGATTTTGAGTTCTAAATTTTCCCCCTCCCCAAGTCAGCATGCAATCTGATACAGGCTATACACGTACAATCATATTAAACATATTTTCACATTAGTCATGTTGTGAAAGAAGGATCAGAACAAAAGGGAAAAAGCAAGAGAAAGAAAAAAAAAACAAATTAAAAAAAGAAAATCATAAGCTTCAATCTGCATTTAGACTCTTTCTCTGGATGTGGATAGCATTTTCCATCATGAGTCTTTTGGAATTATCTTGGATCATTCTATTTCTGAGAAGAACTAAGTCTATCATAGTTGATCATTGCCCAATGATGCTGTTACTGTGTACAATGTTCTCCTGGTTCTGGTCACTTCAGTCAGTATGGTTCACGTGAGTCTTTCTAGGTTCTTCTGAAATCCACCTGCTGAGCTGAGCCTAGAATGAAACCATGGATTCTAAGCAGTAGAGGTGAGCAGGAAGTATGCTCTAGGCATGGCCAACAGCCTATGAGCAAAGGCAGAGATGGAATTCCAGTTGTAGGAATAACAAGTAAGCTGGTTTAGTTAGAATGCTGAGTGTGTGAAAGAAATCTAAAAAGTTTGCCCACTGCCAGACTCTGCAGGGTTTTATGTGACAATCAGAAGAGTTTCTTCTAGAGGACACAGGTAGCCCCTAAAGTGCAGTCTTAAGCAGGGCAGTGTCATAGGCAGACATACTTTTTTCAAGATTATTTTGGCAATTATGTAGAGCAGAGATAAGACTAAGAAGGAGACAAGTTAGGAAGTTGCCACAGTAATTCAGATGAGAAGTGATGATGGCCTGGGCTAAGGTGGTGGCTGGTTAAGTGGAAAGAAGACAGGGAGATTGCCAGTGCTCTCTCAGGAGCAGAATTTCAATTCAGTATACATATAGTAAGTGGCTATAATGTGCCAGGCACAAAATAAATAAATAAATTTTAAAAAAAATTAACAAAAAATAAGCTCTTCTCTCAAGGAGTTTACAATCTAAGGGGAGCAGTCAACACACAAAAGGAAGTTGAAAAGGGGGAGTACAAAGACCCAATGGCCATATTCTGTGAAGTTACTTGGAAAGTTTTCCAACTCAGCAGGCAGCAACCTGATGCAGTGGATAGAGCACCAGGTCTGGAGTCAAGAAGACTCATCTTTCTGAGTTCAAATCTGGCTTCAAACACATACTAGCAGTGTGACCTTGGAAAAGTGACTTAAACCTGTTCCTCCACCCACAAAACAAGCTGCAGAAGGAAATGCCAAACCACTCTAGTATTTTTGCCTAAGAAAATCCCAAATGGGATCATGGAGAGAGAGAGATGGGACTGAAACTAAACAACAACAAAATATCCCAGCCCGCCATAAGAAAAGGTTTTGGGGAGGAGTTTAGTGTTCTACCCTCCAATTAGGGAGGAGAGGGAGTTGAGATGTTGACCATCAGCATCTGATTGAGTCAATCAGCATGATAAGGAGATTTCCGGTGATCAATTTATCCTTGGTGGGGCATGCTGTTCCTAGGAGTGGAAATGGACCAAATTTGCTGATGGAAAGTATGGAGTTACCTGAAAAGAATAAAGGAAACTTCAATTGTCCTGGTAACTGACTAGATGTGGGGTTGAAAGTGAGGGGCTGGGTGGAACTAAGAATTTGTAGCAAAATTTTTTATTCATGAGAAATGGTAATTGTTCCAGCCTAGATATCCTGAGAGTTATGAATGGTTGAAGCAGAGAAGTGATTCAGATATTTATGGTAAGACTAACATCAGCAAGGGGCCATTCAAGTTGAAATCTATCTTGCTTTATTTCCTTGAAGGGACCCTAAGAAAAGTATATGGATTATTGACTATAGCTTATTGGTCACTAGGGGAACACTGATATTTCTAATAATTTGCTTTGAATAACTTCTACTTAATACTAATAATAACATGAATAACTGACATTTATATAGTGCTTTAAAATTTGCCAAGTATTTTGCACATATTTGAGCCTCACAATAACCCTGTCGGACATGAGTTGCATATCATTGTTCATAATCTACAAATGAAGAAACTGAGCCTCAGAGAAATTAAGCACCATCAAGGCCCAGAAATTTGACCAATGTAATAGGACTCGCACAGGGCAAGCACTCACATGGTGGTCAGAAAACAGAAACATGGACACTCTCAAGGTCTCTCTTAAGAATTTTGGAATGGAGGGGGGGGCAGAGCCAAGATGGTGGCTGGAAAGCAGGGACTCACTTAAATTCTCCTCCAGGTCCCTCCAAACACCTATAAAAATTGGCTCTGAACAAATTCTAGAGCTGCAGAACCCACGAAATAGCAGAGGGAAGCAGGGCTCCGGCCCAGGACAGGTTGCATGATCACTGGGAAGGGTCTATTGCACAGTGCTAGGAGCACAGCACAGCCTGGCATGGGATTCTAGGACCAACTAGACTGGGAGCCAGGTAGAACAGGCCATACTGCCCTGAATCAGTGAACTGTGGCAGTTACCAGACTTCTCAACCCACAAACACCAAAGACGACAGAGCAGGTTAGTGGAAAAACTGCTGGAATGGAGTGAGATGAGTGTGCAGGAGGCCCTAGCCCAGGGGGCAGTGGAGGTAGTACAGTACTGAGGCTGCTTCCAGAGCTCCAGCTGTGGTTGCTTCTGGCCCCAGGCCTACCTGGTGGGAGGGATTAAGCAGCAGATCAGAGGGGGAGTGCAGAGCATGCTTTTCCCTACTTGGATCTGGGTCGCAATCCTGGTTGGCAGTTCTTGGGGGAGGGTGAGCACTGGTGTGGCAGAGATTTATGTATAGAAGTAGCTCTGAAAACAGCAGTGCAGCCCCTGAAGCTTGGGACAAAGTACTCTCTACTCTACAAGCAGTCATACCCTGACAAAAAGCTCAAAAGTCAAGTAGTTGACTGGAAACATGGCCAGGCAGTGAGAAAGAACACAGACACAGACTCAGACTCTAGAATCTTTTTTTGGTGACAAAGAAGATCAAAACATACAGCCAGAAGAAGTCAACAAAGTCAAAGAGCCTACATCAAAATCCTCGAGGAAAAATATGCATTGGTCTCAGGCCATGGAGAGCTCAAAAAGGATTTGGAAAAGCAAGTAAGACAAGTAGAGGAAAAATTGGGAAGAGAAATGGGAGAGATGCAAGAAAATCATGAAAAACAAGTCAATGACTGGCTAAAGGAGACCCAAAAAATACTGAAGAAAATAACACCTTAAAAAATAGACTAACTCAAATGGCAAAAGAGCTCAAAAAAGCCAATGAGGAGAAGACTGCCTTGAAAGGCAGAATTAGCCAAATGGAAAAGGAGGTCCAAAAGACCACTGAAGAAAATACTACCTTAAAAATTAGATTGGAGCAAGTGGAAGCTAGTGACTTTATGAGAATTCAAGATATTATAAAACAAAACCAAAGGAATGAAAAAATGGAAGACATTGTGAAATATCTCATTGGAAAAACCACTGACCTGGAAAATAGATCCAGAAGAGATAATTTAAAAATTATGGGACTACCTGAAAGCCATGATCAAAAAAGAGCCTAGACATCATCTTTCAAGAAATTATCAAGGAAAATAGCCTTGATATTCTAGAACCAGTGGGTAAAATAGAAATTGAAAGAATCCACCAATCGCCTCTTGAAAAAGATCCCAAAGAGAAAATTCCTAGAAATATTGTTACCAAATTCCAGAGCTCCCAGATCAAGGAGAAAATACTACAAGCAGCCAGAAAGAAACAATTTGAGTATCGTGGAAACACAAGCAGGATAACAAAAGATCTAGAAGCTTCTACATTAAGGGATCAAAGGGCTTGGAATATGATATTCCAGAAGTCAAAGGAGCTAGGATTAAAACCAAGAATCACCTACCCGGCACAACTGAGTATAATGCTCCAAGCCAAAGTATTGACTTTGAATAAAATAGAGGACTTTCAAGCTTTCTCGAAGAAAAGACCAAAACTGAATAGGAAATTTGACTTTCAAATACAAGAATCAAGAGAAGCACAAAAAGGTAAACAAGAAAGAGAAGTCATAAGGGACTTACTAAAGTTGAACTGTTTTGTTTACATTCCTACATGGAAAGTTGATGTGTGTAATTCATGAGACCCTTCTCAGTATTAGGGTAGTTGAAGGGAATATACATATATACATAGACAGAGGGCACAGGGTGAGTTGAATATGAAGGGATGATATCTAAAAAATAAAATAAAATTAAGGGGTGGGAAAGAAATACATTGAGAGAGGGAGAAAGGGAGAGATAGAATGGGGGAAATTCTCTCACATAAAAGTGGCAAGAAAAAGCAGTTCTGTTGGAAGGGAAGAGAGGGCAGGTGAAAGGGAATGAGTGAATCTTGCTCTCATCTTATTTGACTTGAGGAGGGAATAACATACACACTCAATTGAGTATCTTACCCCACAGGAAAGTAGGGGGAAGGGAATAAAAAAGCAGGGATGATAGAAGGGAGGGCAGATGGGGGAGGAGGTAATCAAAAGCAAACATTTTTGAAAAGGCACAGGGTCAAGGGAGAAAATTGATTAAAGGGGGACAGGATAGGATGGAGGGAAATATAGTTAATCTTTCACAGCATGACTGTTATGGAAATGTTTTGCATAATGATACATGTGTGGCCTATGTTGAATTGTTTGCCTACTTAAGGAGGGTGGGTGGGAAGGGAAGGGGGGAGAGAATTTGGAGCTCAAAGTTTTCAAAGCAGATGCTCAAAAAAAGTTGTTTTTGGATGCAACTGGGAAATAAGATATACATGCAATGGGGCATAGAAATCCATCTTGCCCTACAAGAAAGTAAGGGGAAAGCGGATAGGGGCAAGGGGTGAGTGGGGTGACAGAAGGGAGGGCTGACTGGGGAATGGAGCAATCAGAATATGTGCCATCTTGGAGTGGGGGGGAGAGTAGAAATGGGGAGAAAATTTGTAACTCAAAATCTTGTGGAAAGCAATGCTGAAAACTAAAATATATTAAATAATAAAATATGGAAATTAAAAAGAAAAGAATTTTGGAATTGATTGTGTGACATGGGAGACACTGGCACAGGACTGCTCAGCATGGCATGCCTTCATCAGAGAAGCAAAACAGAGCAGAATTGAAACAGCTCGAAAGTAATATGAGATGCACACATTTAGAGAATCCACCCCAAATCTTCATAGGGAGTATTTTGCCTGACCTGTGGTAGAGCATTCCAAGCTCATATTGGTCTGATCACTCACAGTTGGATGCCCTCGACTCTACCACAGTGATGTCAGTTTGGTTCTCTTCTAGAATGAAGGAAGACAATCAACCAACAGGAAGTGTTGCCAACAAGACTTGAACCCCTAGTCTACTTCCAGAGGCATTCTTTCTCTTATGCCACATTCACAAAGTGATATAAAAATGAAATCTAAAAAAGACAAAAATGTAGATCTAACTAAACAGATAAATGAATGAATTAATGAATAAAAGAATATATTTCTTTCAGAGGTCCTTATCTAAGAGAGCTGGGTAAGAGATCTGAAAGGACCATGTACATTCTTTAAGGGTTGGTCAGCTGACCTGGGGGCCTGAGCTACTCAAATTTTATAAGATAAACCTCACCTCCCAAGTTTCCATAAACTTTTCTATCCCACTCCTGTACACCAGCTTACAGATCTATTATAGACCTATAGGTTTATTAGTGACTTAGACTTTAAGGCCAAAACACTTAGCTTTTTCATTCTTGCCCTGTTACTTGACTTCACATTGAGCCTTCCAGGCAGATAAATCATGCTCTTGCCTTGTTCTGAGGAGTTAACCTCTTATGATCCCCCACTAGAAGCCTTGGGACAACAGTGCCTCCAGTATCCTCTGCTTTTTGTCCAGAAGTTAACAAATTGTTTCTGAGCCCATGCAGTCATTGTTTCAACTTATGGATTTCTTTTTGTTATGAATGCCCAAACAAATTTGGTCAGCCTTATTGAGCTTGGATGTGGGGAAAGGGATGCTTCTCTTTTAGCCCAATGTTTCTCAAATTCTGTTCCAATTGATCCATCAGAAGTATTTATTAACTAACTGGGTGCCAGGTACTATGCTAAGACCTGGGGATAGAAAGAAAGGCAACTGCCATGAAAGAGTTTATTTATTTTATTTTTAGTTTAAGGAATAAAACAAGTATTTCTACAATGTAGTATTATTAAAAAAAACACGATTGCACATGAAACTGCAAATCTACGTACAACTGGCTATTCCTTTCAAATATGTAACAAAATTATCATGGAAATTTCTCTTTTTTCCATTTTTTTTCTTCCTTACTCCCCACCTTAGTGACTACCATTAGACACAAATAGGTATACATATGTAAAATTATTCTATACATGCTTTTATTTATCAATTTTTCTCTGGATGCAGGTAGTGTCTTTCTTCATGTGTCCTTTGTAGCTAAATTGGGTGTTTATAAGAGACAAAATAACTTATTTGCTCAACGTCATTCTTAAAACAATATTACCGTTACTGTGTACAATGTTTTCTTGGTTCTGGTCATTTCTCTCTTCATTATTTCTTGCAAGTCTTTCCACATTTTTCTGAGATCTTTGAGCTCATCATTTCTTATGTCACAGCACTATTCCATCGCAATCATATGCTACAACATGTTCAGCCGTTCCCCAATTGATGTGCATCCCTGCAATTTCCAGTTTTTTCCCACCACAAAGAGAGCTGTTGTAAAGATTTTAGAACATACAAGTTCTTTTCCTTTTTCCCTAATCATATTTGGAAATAAACCTAGTAGTGTAATTTATATTTTAATGGTGGAAACAACATATAAATAACTGGGCACGTACAAAGATCCTTCAACCACTCCCAGATCACTTAATGTCTTATGTTGTTTGATATTTGGCATTAAAAAATAACTGTAGAGAATTCAACTACAAGAGTTTGCCAAAGTTTTGTTTGAACTGAAGGGCTTGGGCACTGCAAAATGTTTGAGAACCAGGGTTCCAGTCTGTGACACAATTGGCCTCTCTTTATAGCAAATCTTCCTTCCCGTATACTGGAGTCTACATGCAAGGTGCTGACATCTTCTCCCAATTAATGAAAGAATGGACCAATCAATCATCAACAAGCATTTACCAACTTCCTTCCAGGCATAGCTCTTCCTCTTTTGAAATTACTCTACATAATTTACTATTTACTTTGACTCATATTGTTAACCTAAAGTTTTAAGTCCCTCTAATAAGCAGTCAATAAACATTTATTGAGCACCTACTAAGTGCCAACACTTTGCTAAGCTCTGGGGATACAGAGAAAGGCAGCAGTTCATCAAGGGTAAGAAAATTCTCACATTTACCCTTGATCTTCAACAACTTGAAGGATAGTAGGTGTTGAACTGGTGGACTGCACTGCAGAGGGGCTTCCATTAACCTTGGATGTCCAATGCTTCTTTGGAGTAAAGACAGCTGTCCTCTCTTCAGCCTGTTGTTCACATTAGCAAAATTTCAACTCCCAACAATGACAGACTATAGAGGCAGGGTGGACAGCTAGGTGGCGCCATAGTGCACAGAGCATTGAGCTTGGAATAAGGAAGACTTGTCTTCATAGGTTCAAATCCTTATTAGCTATATGACCCTGAAGGAGTCACTTAACCCTATTTGCCTCAGTTTCCTCATCTGTAAAATGAGCTGGAGAAGGAAGTGGCAACCCACTCCAGTATCTTTGCCAAGAAAACCCCAAATGGGATCAAAAAGTCAGTAACTACATATAAGCACAGTAATGGGTTTCAGTTTTCATGGGGTTTTATTGAATATCTTAGTGTAGAGCAGAGTACACATGCCAGGACACAGTACCTCAGAGGATCATAAAGCTGGAAGGGATTATGGAGGATACATTGACCACTCAGAAAATGGTCTAGTTCAAGTTGGGGTTTTGCTTCAGGTAGCATGAAAGTACTTCTGAAGAGGAAATCAATGAAGGAAGGTTGACTTATAACAACTTCATCAATATGTCTCAGCACAGCCATTTCAAATTCCCTCTGAGTCACGTCAGTACAGATGCCAAGAGGAGTGACTTGTACCTCAATGATTTCCATAATGAATATGACCATTTTTTTCTCCTTCTTACAATGGTCTTTTTTGTCCTCGGTGATTACAAGGTAGATTCTTCTCTGTCAGAATATCTACGTTTAGGTCTGTAACTATGAGGCAATCCTTCAGTAACAGCTTAGATAAGAACTTTTATTTTAGAATACCGCATTAGCTTATGGGCTGCAATTGCCAGAATACCAAAGAATGGGGGCAGAAATTTCAGAAAGGCATAGTAGATGTTTAATAAATGTTTACTGACTGATTGACTGAAAAGGTACTCTATTTTTTTCTATTTATTTCTAGGGGACAGGACTAGGCACTATGGGTAAAATTTGTAAAGACAGATTGAAGATCAATGTAAAAGAAAACTTCCTAGCAATTTGTTGTTGTTCTGTCATTTTAGTAGTTTTTAACTCTTCGTGACTACATTTGTCGCTTTCTTAGGAAAGATACTGGAGTGTTTTGCCATTTCCTTATCTAGGTCATTTTTACAGATGAGGAACTAAGCAAACAGAGTTAAGTGACTTACCAAGGGTCACACATCTAATATCTGAGGCCAGATTCGAACACAGGAAGAGGAATCTTCCTGACTTCAGGCCTGGCACTCTATCCACTATACCAGCTCACTTTCCTAGCAATTAGATATGTCCAAAAATGGAATAGTTCTCCCCTGGGGGGCAGAGAGCTCTCTATTGGAGAGCTTAAAGTAATGGCATTTTTAAAACATTTTGTGCAGGAGATCATTTTTTAACTCAATGACCATTCACTCCATTCTTGTGGACTAGATGGCTACTGAGGTCTTCCTTTGAGGTCTGAAATTCTGTGGAATGTTATTGTTTGCATTTATTTAGCTTCTATCATGTCTCACTTTTACCTTTAGTCCAACCCAACTATGTGGGGGAGGGAAGAGGGAGAAATAAAAGGCTGTTGGGAAAACTTCTCATGGATAGTGGCCCTGAACATCAGACTATTGACGGGATCTATATGGATAAGCCTTACAAGCAAGTATAAGGTTGGATCCTTGAAGGGAAACACCCACACGTACACAGAAACATATGCACATACGCACAATAAAGAAATAATAACACCAAACAGAATCAACAGCATTTCATAGAAACTGTTATTCGTCCTTCGTTTTCAAGGAGGACAATGACATCATGGGGTGATGTCTTGACTTTCACATTTATTGGATTTGAGTGAGGCAGAGCTGCACAAAATTGTCAGCCTCTTTCTCTCTTCCAGGGTTATCAAAGTCCAGTGGCAAGACAAAAGTCAGGACTAATGCAGATGGCCCAGGATTCGGGGGATAGCCTTGGCATCTTCAATATCTGACCAAGCTCTACGCATGCTACAGAGCCTTCTTCAACCATCTTCATGGCCATTGGAACAAATGAGAACACTCTTCTGCTCATTTCACTGGAAGGGTATCTTCACATGCTTGGGGTAGGCACCCACCCCTCCAACTCACAAAAGGGTTTGAGACCTGTTGGTTACCCTCAACTTGGTTTAGTCCATCTGCCTCGAATCCTAGATGATTTACCAGGGTATAGACACGGTACATGCCACAGCTTCTTGGAGCTACAGATGAGAGCTGAGTTCTAGGCGGACACCAAAGATAGATGAGCAGCCCTGAAAATGGCTCAACAAGCCTTCCCAGCAGAAGTGCTGGTCTTCCCTGAACACTCATACACCCCTCAGAGAAACTAACCCATCGGTGGGAGGTGTATCTGGAAAGACACTGAATGGATTCTAGGTGTACTAACTCATGTAAGCTCACCGTTCCTTTAAGGTCTTTTTCATATGGAGCAGTTTAGTGATTAAAAGAGTGGGAAAGGAGAGAGAGAGAGAGAGAGAGACAGAGAGAGAGAGAGACAGAGAGAGAGAGACAGAGAGACAGAGAGAGTGTGTGTATGTGTGTAAAGCCAAAGGTTAACATTAATTATCAAAGGACATAAGATCTTATTGCTGTAATGAATGAATATTTTACTGCCTAAGCGGAACAGAAAAAAGCACTTTTTTTTAATACAAACTGCTAATAAATGTGTATACAAGAGGTCAGAGTTCTCCAATACACATCTGGAGAGTCCCATATTGAACACTTCTTTCAAGGTGTCAGAAGAGCCTGTTGGGCTTATCCAGGCAGGACAGTCTACTGTGCACCTTGGAGCCCTTCTGTGATCACTGGTCAGAGTTTACATTATGCCAAAACCAATTGTCATCAAAAAACAATCAATGGACATTTCCAGCTCAGGGTGTGGAACTGGTTGGGATGAGGTGCTGAGATCTGCTTTGTGTTTTCCCTGCTAAGTCTCCATCATCTTCTGCCTTCTCTTTCCAGCTTTTGCCCCTCTGGGCCCCAACTGATTTTTCCTGTTCCAAGTAAAATTGTATCTAAAATAAAGCCATCTGTGCTTAGGTTTGCATTTTTTTTACAAGATGGTCCATTTGTCCTCCTTTCTGGTCTAGGTTTCACATTCCAGCTGTGGTCATTCACCCTATCCCTATTTTTTTCCAGTTTCTGATTGTACTTGCCATCCCTATGGCCATTGGAGAGCCCTTCTCTTCAGTCATTTATTATTCTCAGTCTTAGGGAAGGAAATACACAAGGTTGTCCTGGATTCCCCAGGTCCTTGCTCTGTTTTAAGTCTGATGTTCTTTTTTTTCCTTTAGTCTATTGCCAGATTATTCTAGATTCTGAAGACCCAGTTAGGACAGGAAGTTCCCTTATCCCAAATCTCATTCTGGACCCATTGAGAAGCTCACACTAATAATAGTGAACACTTTTTACTGCACTATGACGTTTACAAAGCATTTCACTAATGGCAACTTGATGAGGCAAGCGGTGTCCATATTATTACTGTTGCCATTTTCTGGGTGACTGAACTGAGGCTCAGAAAGGTAGAAATTCGCCCATTGTTATCCAAACAATAAGTGTCAGAAACATGACTTGCTTGAACTCAGGTCTCTCAACACTAAATCTGGCGTCCACTCACTGGGTTGTCCAAGCGCTCTATACCATGCCTTTTCTCTTCATTCTCGTTTTTAAAAAAATAAGCTATCACTGAAATCCTATCTTGGTCATGTGACCAAATTAAGGCCATGGGAACTATTGAGTCTGTTGTGTTCTGCTGACCTCCACCCTTCCCTTTATATATCAGTCAATTTCTTTGAAATAGACAAGTAGGAAACTGCCCTTATGCTGACCAGCTTGGAGTCCATTCTGCAATTAGTATATGCGGATGCAGTTGTAGAGAACTCAATGCCAGGAAGCAGATGAGGGGGGGAGGCGGGGTTGCTGTTTTTGTAAATGAATAAAAAAAAAGTTTTTTTTAAAAAAGTTCACCAGCCTATAGTTGTTCATTGTACGCTGGACTAAAAACAGTCCCAACAATCCAGGTTCAAATTTCGGGTTCCTCTGATTTCTGGATACTGAGACTCCAAAAAGATGATCTCTATTCCTAGTCTGGAAACAGAAATACAAATGGCAGAAAATCTAGTAGACCAGTAAGCTCAGAGGAGAGCAAATCATATGCCTATCCTAGGATTGACCCAGCCTTCCAAGAGCAGGAAGGGCAAGAATAAATTCCTCAGGGCTCAGTGAGAAACAGAGGCCACGGCTCCAGAGGAAAGGGTGAGAGTGATAGCAGAGGATGGGGAAGCTGAGCAAGTAATGACAGACTTGGCCGACATCAACAATCCCTTCTTTCATCAGTGGAACACAATTTCCTGTCCTATCTCTGGGGGTTGTATGAATGTCTTGTTTTAGATATCTGAGTCCCATCTGTCTGTCTGTCCAGGGACTAATCTTTGAAAGTCCTTTGAAACCCGCTTAATGTGGGATCAAATCTACTGGACTTAGTAGTGAACAAACACATATATCTATAGGAAATGACTTTAATCCTAAATCTGAGTGAGACCTGGTTCTTGCTATTTTTAGGACCTTGGTCCCATGCCTGTCTTTGGCACTAGCTGGCTCTCTCATTCCATTAGAATACATGGAAATGGGCTTCAGTAGAATGGGATTCTGGGAGCACCAAAATGATGAGAAATTTGGCATGGCTGTCTTTTTATCTCCCTGAAACCATGAATGCTATTGCTTTGAGAAGGAGTATATCCACTTGAGGGGGAAAAGCATCTAAAGCTTTTTATAGCTTTATGCTAATATGCAATACATTCTGTGAATTCCATTGCTAGATGCTTTTCTTTCATAAATGGCACTAATGGCCAGGCAGAATCATTGCTCTCTCCCTCCCATTCTCTTCTCTTCTTCCCTCCTTCCAGTCTACACTCCCCCCCCCTCCCCAGCCTCCACCTTCTCTCTCTCTCTCTCTCTCTCTCTCTCTCTCTCTCTCTCTCTCTCTCAAAGCCCTGCTTACCCATTCTTCTTTGAAGAACAGAGGATGGACTAAGGCTTAATGCTTTGTCCCTCAGGAAAACCAATTTCTACAAGCTCAGATACAGGTAATTAAACAACAAAGGGACACACTGTACTCTGTTTTCCAGTTGATCTCTGAATATTAATGGTCTGCGTTTCAAAGGAGATATTAGAGTGGAGCCACAAGAGACAATTTGCCCATGTCAAACAGCCCTTGTCTAATCTGGCCAACTTCAAATGGGGAGAGGCTTTGGGAGGGGGGAGTGGGGAGAGACTAGTGAGACGTCATCTCAGCCTGGAACTACTGGGGATTGTTCTGCCCTTCACACAGAGGTGTGAAGTTTAGTCATTGGGGAAAAAAAAAATCCAAGGCACATCTTCCGCCCAAATTGATGAAGTCTCAGGAACCGGGAGGACACATGCAAAGGTGCTGATAGGTGCCAGGGAATAAATAGTTTGAGTGAGAGAAGTTCTTTTAGCTCAGGACTTTGTCAGGCTTGGGGGGGGGGTTGGTTTTGGTTTTTGTTATTTCGTCTTTGTTTATATGTTGTTGCTGTTGGTTTTTGGTGTCTGAATGTTTAATGCAAACTTGTTTTCCACCTAGAAAGTTCTTGGCAGGAATTTAAAATGTAAGGGTTATAAACTAATAAATGTGCTTTGAACAGTGCCAGGCTTACAGTCAAGAGAGGGCAGTACATGGCGCTATTAAGGATAACAAGAAGAAGAATTCTCTGATGGGAAGTCTAATAAATGTAGGAGCATGCTGTAATAAAGAGCACTCGAAAATGGATGAGGTATAACAAAATTATTCATAAAGAGAGATGGAAAAGGATGTCATGCAGAGTGGTTACATGCCGTTATATGGAGCCCTAACAAGGTTATCACTGGAAGCTGAGTGCTGCTACGCTCACATGTGTTTTCTAACTGGCACCGGGAGGAGGCTGTTTTTATCTTGAAGAACAGAAGTACTCCAAGTTAGAGGGGTGCTAAATTTTGCTACCGATTTTTAATAATTCAGAGCCAAATAGCAATAATAGCTCGTGTAGGTCAGTTTAATGAACAAAGCAACTTCCCTTCAGCTCTTGTAATATAGAAGGGTCTCTGCCGAGTTGCTAACTGGCTGGATTTAATATGGATCACTGGGGTGCTTTGGGGGTGAGCTATGACTGTCTTCCCAAATTGTACTTTTGCTACAAGTCATTTGCCCAAAGTGTAAGGAACCACGGGCACAAGTAATAATAGCTAATCATAATAATAGCTAATATTTTACAGCGCTCTAAAGTTTGCAAAGTACTTTACATGTGTTATCTCATTTCATCATCACAATAAACCTGGGGGTGGTGTTCTTATTATTACCTCCATTTTACAGATGGGGAAACTGAAGCCCAGAGAAGCTAAAAGACTTGCCCAAGGTCAAATAGCTAGTAAGTGCCTGAGGCAGGATTTGAACTTAGATCTTCCTGACTCCAAGTCCGGAACTCTACACATTGTCCCTAACTGCTAGCTACAAAGAGTTCCTGAACTTTAGAGACTTTTCTGATGCACACAGAGAAGTACACACACACACACACACACACACACACACACACACACATACACATACATTCATACACACACATATGTACGTTTGTATGTATATGCATATATGTACATAAGCATGTGTATATATGTGTGTATAAATATATAAACACACACATTATATACACACACATACATATACACATATATGTGTGTGGATAGAGATAGAGATATCTAGAGATAGAGATAGAGAGATAGATATGATTTCAAAAGGGAGCAAGGGCCATGCACTTTGGGGATTCTACAAGGCAAAGATGAGGAGGGAACACCTGCCAGACATGAGGATCTCTTTTGCAACGATCTGGAGCCAGGAAATGGAATATCATTTTAAAGCACCTGGCCAGCTGGCCAGTTTGATTGGTACAAAGAGTGTATAAAGGGGATTAATATGTATTAAGACTAGAAAGGTAAGTGGAAAACCAGAATATGAACAGCTGTAAATGTCAGGCTGAGGATATCGTGTTTTGTCCTAGAAGTATTAAGCAGACACTGAAGAATTTTGAGTAGGTTGAGGTGGCCTTGGCAATACGATTCTATCTGCATTTTAGGCGTATCAGTTTGGCAACTGTGTGGAGGATAGAGAGACTAGAGTCAGGGAGTCTGATTAGGCAGACTCTATAATAGTCTAGCTAAGAGGTAATGGGGCCTAAACTCAAGTAGAGGTTGTGCAAATGGAAAGAAAATGACAGATTTGAGAGATATCATAGAAGTCAAACAACTGAAATCTGGTAATTGATCGGACACTGTGGGGTGAGAGGGAAGAAACATTCAGAAATATCTCAAAGTCAAGAATGGCATGAGAGAGGACGCCAGTTCTGAAGGCATTTTCACATTCTCCTGAGCCTTGCCTTGCCTAACACACCTGACTAAAGAGGCTGATGCCCAACTCACATGCTAATCAGGCTGTTTTCTAAGAACCAGGGCAATTCAAGGGGTGGCCAAGAGGAGCTCCAAATGTCCAGTTGAACAAAAAGGGAAACTTACCCATTGTATCACCATTACCTGACTCTACACTCAGGAAAAAAAGCAAATGGATTTATAATAACAGAAGAAAAAGGAACTCATAATAACAATAACAAACATTTCTACAGTGCCAGGCACTGTGCTAAGTGCTTTACAACGACTATCTCATTTGATCCTCACAACAACCCTTTGAGGTACGTGCTATTATTAGGTCAATTTTAGAGTTGAGGAAGCTGAGGCAGCCAGAGGTTAAGTACTAGCCTAGGGTCACACAGCTAGAAAGTGTCTGAGGTCAGACTTGAACTCAGGTCTTCCTGATTCTCAACCCAATGATCTATTACTTGCCCCACCTGGCTGCCCCAACAACTGGGAACAAGTCAATAAATTCTCATTTTGGTAAAATGTGTGCCATCTTGTTGCATTTTCTTTTTCCTTTCCTTTCCTTTTCTTTTTTCTTTCTCTTCCTTCCCTTTCCCTTTCCCTTTCTCTTTCCCTTTCCTTTTCTCTTCATCCAATGCAGTCTCACCAACACATTTTAAATTTAACTCCCTAGATGGCATTTTAGGTTTAGGTAGTCAAAGCATTCAGACTTACTTATAACAGTCATGTCAAGGCATGGTTAGGAATATTGAGAACCATGTCTAAAACCAATAAAAACCTGAGGAAATGTGTTTTTGTTTTTGTTGTTGTTGTCATGATGATGAAGAAGAAAAGAAGAAGAAGAAGAGGAAGAGGAAGAGAAGGAAGAGGAAGAAGAGGAACAAGAAGAAGAAGAGGAAGAAGAAGAGGAACAAGAAGAAGAAGAGGAAGAGGAAGAAGAAGAAGAAGAAGAAGAAGAAGAAGAAGAAGAAGAAGAAGAAGAAGAAGAGGAGGAGGAGGAGGAGGAGGAGGAGGAAGAGGAAGAAGAGGAAGACGAAGACGAAGAAGAAGAAGAAGAAGAAGAAGAAGAAGAAGAAGAAGAAGAAGAAGAAGAAGAAGAAGAAGAAGAAGAAGAAGAAGAAGAAGAAGAAGAAGAAGAAGAAGAAGAAGAAGAAGAAGAAAAAACTGGGCTTATCCAAACTTAAAAGCCTCTCAAGCTGGAAGTCTTTGCAGAGCTCTCCAGACTGGGCCAGGTGAGGTGAGCTATTCCTCCATGGCCACAGAAATTCTTCAAGTCTTGGAACAGGGAGATATGTTCTGGCTGGTGTATCAGTGTCTTCAATTCTGAGGTATGAGCTGTCACCCGAGGAACAGCTTCATAGGATAGATGTTCAGATTGGATGGTGGTTGGGTTTTGCTGATCTTATTTGATTTTAAAATTGGATCTCAGCTATTTTACTCTTTCCCTTTTCTCCCTATCTCCTGTCTCTCAAAAGACTTTCTCTACCTCCTTGAGGAGCTCTAAATTTGCAATTAAACAGAAGGACCCCTAATAAAAGGCTCCTGTAACTTCTCTCAGTATCTGCAGGAATGGGGCAGAGGGAACTCTCTTCCTAGGGTCATCACTTTCTCTACACCTCTCTAAACCATCATGGGCATTTCCACTCCATGACAGCAGGTGACTATGCCCAGGCTAGTATTCTGAGGATTTAAATGTGGTTTTCCCTATTAGAATGTGAGATGCTTAAAGGTACGAATTATACTTTTGCCTTTTCCTGTAAATCCACCACTCAGAACAGTGACTGGTACATGGTAAGTATTTAATAAATGCTTGTAGACTGACTGTCTAAATGACTGGGCTCCCCTCTCCCAAGACCTGTTTGGCCCCCCTCTCCAATCCTCATAGATTGGCTACTCTGAATGAGGAGTTTCCTCTTCTCACAGCTGAATCTCTCCAGTGCCTGGACTATCTTTTCTGCAGCTGCTCCAGCCTGACCTCCACCCCAAAATTGTATTTACCCCCAGGACAACAAATAATTCCTAGGCCTGCAATTTAAAGCCTCACAGTAGGCAGTAGGCAGAAAAGTCAGGGAGCAGGTCTTAGGGGTTGGACTCCCTCTGACGCCTGGATCCGAAGGATGGAGCCCCTTCGACAGCTGGCTCCTTCTGGGTGTCACCTTGGGCCACACACTGTTTAATTCCCTTCCTTTGCAGGGTGCGCTGAAGGTTCCTAATGAGTTTGAGGAATGTGCAGTCCTTCCTATGTGCTATTTGCCCTGAATTTATTTGGTGGGCCTACATACCGGGACACGAGCAGTGCACTGGTTTACACTTTATAAATGATATCATTGTACACTCTGATCCTCCAAGGAAAACCACCTGCTCCACAAGGCTCATGCCCCTCTTGGATGAAGTTTTCAGCCACAAAGTTTAAAGAGCTTTATTTCAAAAGTTTGTCAAGAGCATCTCTGAAAGAAAGGCTACATGTGGAGAGAGGAGAAGGAGCTACACATAATCAGAAAATGAATGATAATTCTTTAAATCAGGAACATTAAACAAGAGACCTCAATCTAGCCCTAAATGGATAATTAGACAGAGTAGGTGGTTTCCTTTATAGATTGGGTTGAGAAGCCCCACAAAATGCCCTGGTTCCAAGAGAATCTTCTAGATCTTTCCATCATAGGAAATTCCAAACATTAGAGATTTTGTTTTGTTTTGGTAAACAGAAGTCCCCTGTCTAAAATGAAATATACCCTCCATGACATATTAACCAGTTATCAGCCATTAATATGTTATCTCAGATTAGTTTTCCATCGTGTGCTACCATATTGGAAAGCAGAGAGTAAAACTCTAAGGAAATTGACCTGGAAAATATAAGATGTTATTGGAAAGAAGGCATCAGAGCTTACGTGTGGAGAGGCAGGAAGAATGGATGAGTGAGGAACTCTAAAGCAGAGAATATGAATGGCCATAGATATCCAAAGGATAGATGGCATGAGTATACTGGTGATGGGGTGGTGGGTGGAGAGAAGGGAAATGTATTCAGAGTTGGGAGAGAAGAGATGGGAAGACTTCTGAAATCACCCTGCTACCCAGGTCTGCCTCTGTGGTTAAAGTTTTCTCAAAAACCACAGCTGTGGCAACAGATTTTTGACAGTGAAGTAACTAAGGAAAGCAGAGTCTTATCAATAGTCACCTCTCTTGTTTAATTTTTGTGTCTGCTTCCCTCTCTCTTTTAGCATAACCACCACCCTCCTCATATCACATGGAGATGGTTCTTCTTCAGAATATCCAAGTACAACTGTCTAGCAACTACAGTCCAAGGAAGACCTTAACTCTGGATATATAAATTTGGGAGTCTTCTCCATAGAGGTGATAATTAAAATCATTAGAGTAGACAAGAATATGAATGTTCTCTACAAATCTCTACAATTCTATAGAAAGAAGAAGGTCAACAGCAGAGAACTGGATGGGGGGCAACCTTACTTCAAGAAAGCGAAAAGAGACTAGTAAAAGACACTGAGAAGTATCAATGCCTGACTATTGGTGAAGGTCTTTTCATTCAAGGCCCTCCACACCCTGGTTCCAACTTCTATTTCTAGCCTTATTTTAAATCTACCCTTTCATCCATTCTCTGCTCCAGCTAAATGGGACAACCCATCATTTTCCAGTATTGTCCTGCTATCTCCTGCTTCCAAACATTTGCACACATTATTTCATATCCACCAGAGAGCTACACTCAACACATACTTCTCTCGGTTGGAAGACAGTGTAGAATGAATCAGATCTAGAGAAGGTGGCCTAGCCATACCAGGTATTAAACTGTACTACAGAGCAGCAGTCATCAAAACTGCCTGGTACTGGCTAAGAAACAGGGGTGTGGATCAGTGGAATAAGATAGGTATGCAAGATGGAGAAGTCAACAACTATAGCAATCTACTCTTTGATAAACCCAAAGAGGCCAGCTTCTGGGCCAAGAATTCACTATTTCACAAAAACTGCTGGGAAAATTGGAAAATGGTAGGGCAGAAACTGGGCATAGACCAGTATCTTACACCATATACCAGAATAAAGTCAAAATGGGTTCATGATCTAGGAGTAAAGGCTGATACTATAAGTAATTTGGGAGAGTAAGGAATAGTTTACTTATCAGATTTATGGAAAAGAAAAGAATTCACAGCCCAACAAGAGATAGAGAGCATTACAAAATGCAAAATGGATAATTTTGATTAGGTTAAATTGAAAGGTTTTTGTACAAAAAAAGCCAATACAACAAAAATTAGGAGGGAAGCAGAAAATTGGGAGAAAATCTTTGCAACTAGTATCTCTGATAAAGGCCTCATTTCTAAAATATACAGGGAACTGAGCCAAATATATAGGAATACAAGCCATTCCCCAATTGAGAAATGGTCAAAGGATATGAACAGGCAGTTTTCAGAGGAAGAAATTAAAGCTATCTATAGGCATATGAAAAAATGCTCTGGATCACTACTGATTAGAGAAATGCAAATCAAAACAACTCTTAGATACCACATCTCTCCTGTAAGATTGGCTAAAATAACAAAGCAGGAGGATGATAAATGCCGGAGAGGACGTGGGAAAATTGGAACATTGTTACATTGCTGGTGGAGTTGTGAGATGATCCAGTCATTTTGGAGAGTAATTTGGAACTATGCCCAAAGGGCCATAGGAATGTTCATACCCTTTGACCCAGCAATACCACTTCTAGGATTGTATCCCAAAGAAATCACACAAGAGGGAAAGGGACCCATATATACAAAGATATTTATAGCAGCTCTCTTTGTGGTAGCCAAGAATTAGAAATCAAAGGGATGTCCATCAAGTGGGGAATGGCTGAACAAGCTGCGGTATATGAAGGTAATGGAACACTATTGTGCCATAAGAAATGGGGATGATATGGACATCGTAACAACCTGGAAAAACCCACACGACATAATACTGAGTGAGCGGAGCAGAGCCAGGAGAACATTGTACACAACCACAGATATATGGATTCTGTGAGGACCAACCCTGACAGACCTCGCTCTTCTCAGCAACGCAAGGTGCAAGGACAACTCCAGGGGACTCATGAGGGAGAATGCTATCTTCATCCAGAGAAAGAACTGGGAAGTTTGAATGCAGATTGAGGCACACTACATGCTCGCCTTTTTTCTTCTCTTTTGTTTTTGTTTTTGGGTTTTTTTTTTTGGTTCTGTCTCTTCTTTCTCGTGATTCATTCCATTGGTCATGGTTCTTCTCCACAACTTGACTAGTGTATAAATTAATTCAATGCGAAGTTATACTTGGTAGTTGTATGAGATTCCATGACGTCTTGGGGAGGGAGGTGGGAGGGAGGGGAGAGAATCTGGAGCTCAAGATTATGTAGAATCGTGTGTGGTAAACTAAAAATAAAAAAAATATGAAATAAAGAAGAGGAAACTGAGGCAAACAGGTTTAAATGACTTGCCCAGGGTCACACAGCTAGTAAGTGTTGAGACTAGATTAAAACTCAGGTCTTCCTGATTCCAAATCTTGTACTCTATCTGCTGTGCCACCTACCTGCCTGACATTTTTTTTTGTATGATCATGTATTTTATATTTTGTATGACCATTGAGCAAATCATTTAACCTTTCTAGATTCTCAATCACCTCATTGAAGGAATGGACTTAATGTTCCCTCAGGTCCTTGTACCTTTTATGTTCAATGACTTTCTGCTATTCATTCATCAACATCATAACCTGTGTGATATAATGGATAGAACACTAGATTTGGAGTCAGAAGGTCTGGTTTTGATTCTGGCTCTAACATGTGTGTCTTTAGGTAAGTCATTTCCACCTCTGGGCCTCAGTTTTCTCATCTGTAAAATAAGAATTATTATACTGAAAGCTATAGAGGTATAATAATCTATGTATAATATGTAGTAATATAGATTATCATACCTGTAGTTGGTAGAAGGAACTTTCTTACAAGGGAACTCCTTACTACAATGAAATCACAAGCCCCCCGCCCCCCCACACACAAGTACCTATAGTAGCCCCTAAAGTTATCATGAGGGTCAAATGAGAAAAGGTGATATATTCTTGTTGATGTCAATGCTACAGAAATGGTCAGAGAGAGTTGTGATAATCCATTCTTAATTTCTACTATTTTTGTCCTATGTCGATCAAGCCAATTAAATTTCTCTGTGAACTGAAAAAAAAAGAATGAAGCAGATCTGAAGTCAGGAGACCAGTGTTCTGTTCCTACTCCAGACACTTACTAGCTGTTCTCACAGATACGTCACTGAAACTTTTAGTCTCCATTTTCATATTTATGAAACAGGGATAATAATATTAGTATAGCCTACCTCACAAGGCCGTACTGTTAGTGCTTTGCAGACATTACGATGTTATATAAATTTATTATTTTTATTATTATCGTTGTTACTATAATCCCTTCTTCCTAAGACCCAGTTCATGTTGAAGCTTTCCATTCCCCTAGGTAGAAATTATCTTTCCATTTGTGACTCAGTTTGACTTCTCTCATGAACTTAATTATAGTCCAATTGGAATTAAAATTATTCATGGATATTTCTTAGATGGTGAAGTGTTTGAGGGCAGGGACCGTGGCTGATTTTTTCTTTGGATCCTCAATACTTATCATTTTGCCTTTCACACATCATGTACTCATTAAATATTTGCTGAATCTAACTGATGCTGAATTAACATTCAGGCATTTAGGCACCTACGACTACTCCAGAAACCATGATTCTTTTCCTTTTTCTGTTCCCATTTCATTCTTCATTTTCCTAGATATTAATAGGAACTTTGCCGTTTGATAAAGAGCAGAGACTAGGTCAAAGTGATATTTCTTTATGATTGCTAAAGACAGTATTCATACCCATTGCTTCACTGGATTCTCCCTAAAATTCTTAAGGTAAGGTCTACATGTGTGATCATTTTACATATGAGGAAATGGAAACTGAGAGTGCTAAAGTCCCAAAGACATCAAGCTTCTGAGGCAAGATTCAAACCCTATGCCTTACTGACTTCAACCCCAATGCTCTTGCTCCCACACCGTGGTCTGTTTCTCCTAGGAGAAAGGGGTTAAACGCAGAGCAATTCAGAAAGAAGGAAGAATTGTGTGACAGCAGGAAATGTTTCAGAGATACTGTGTCATTGTTAGTAAGAGGAAATGCCACGTGGAGCCCCAGGGTCACTATTTATACGGTTCTAAAAAAAATCAATTTTGAAAAATGTAAGTACTGGCCACCGTGGGGCCTAAGCCAAAGCTTGAAATAAGCCTCCCCAGAGTAGGACATAATTATTTTCTATGATTTCTAAAATATTGGTTTTTTAAAAGGAAGAAAAAACTATTTCTTTAATATAACTGGCCCTAACATGTTTCTCAAATATAATCACAGGCTAGGAATCTAAATCTGACCACATACCACCCATACATGCCCATGTTTAAGGACAAACATGTCCCCATGTATATATGGAATGTACATTTACAAGTAGAGAAGAGAGTATTTATAGTAAGAACGTGACATATGCCATCCCCACCTCCACTAAAGAAGACTTTCCATCTAGTTTTTCCATGATAAATAAATAACCAATTTAGCCAGGGGCACTTGATCTACAAAATGTATTAGTGTTTTCAAAAATATGCCAAATACATCAGCATTTTTGTTTGTTTTAGGAGTGAAGTCATCCTGTAAATTCTGGACTATATATATGGAATCGTGAGAGGCAGCTGGGACAGAGTGGAGAAAGATCTGGGCTAGAAGTCAGGAAGACTAAGGTTCAAATCTGGCCTCTGACTCACTAACTCTGTGACCCTGAGAGCTCCTCTGGGTCATGGACACTGTCCAAGACTCAACCATAGAGCAGGTGCTGGTGTGGATTGTAGCACAAGTTCTTCACATAGGGGTTCTCTATACCATTGAGATCCTGGGTCCCATAGAAGTGACAAGTCATTGATTTAGAATTGGAAAGGTCCTCGGAGGCCAAAGTTGAGCCCATAAGGGACTTGCCCATGGTCCCAGAGTCTATATGTGTTAGCAAGACAGTGAGTTGGATCTGGGTCACCTGACTTCAAATGCAGAGATATTCTGAGGACATCACGATTTTCACTTTTTCTATAGGTTTCTACTTATCTGGGGAAGTGTCCACATGGGCTCTGCATATTTCTGACTTAATTCTGAGCGAAGAAAGAAGCCCAGAAGGTAGCCTAGGAGCCCTGAGTTCAAAGCATCATGGCTTCAACTATGCCCTCAGAGCTGAAGTCTCCCAAGCCTACCAGCCCTCTACAGTCCTGATCCCTCACTTCCTAAAAGGTCCAGTGACTTCCCAAGTTTATGATAGATCATTTTGGCAGACTCAGGTCTAGAAGCTTCCTGATAAATGTTCACTTTATCTCCAGAATATATTGGCATTTTCTAATACATGTGTATCAAGTTTTTTTTAACTTTATGACCTTTAAATATTCTTTTAAGGAATAATCCCCAGATAAAAAGATATTTAAGCATGTAGTAGGGACTCAGAAAAGACTTTTAAGAATTTGGTTTTTCCCCCTGAATATTACTAAAGTACTTATTCCTCTAACCCCACACATATTCGCATATCCAATTAGTTGTCAAGTCATGTTGATTATAACTCCACAACATATCTTATATCTGTCACCTGCCCTCCACTAAAAAGCCATTATCACTTCTTTCCTCAACTATCAAAATAGGCTCCTGATTGCACTCCAAGCTCCTAGTCTCTCCCTTCTTCCTTCAATCCTCTACACTTCAGTCAAAATTATCTTCCAATGTCCAATGTCCAAAACCCCAAAATCCATGTCCTTCTCTTTCCCAAGAGATTTCAAAGGCTCCATGTTATCTTCAGGATGAAATACAGATACATCTGCTTGGCAATGAAAGCACCATAGATTTAATGCCTTACAGGACTTTAGAGATCATCTAGTCTGACTCCCTGATTTTAAAGATGATCCAACTAATCCTTAAAGATGATATTTTACCTTTCTTGGTATTCCCAGAATGTGTCACAGTGTCTGGCACATAGTAGGTGCTTAATAAATGTTGACAGACTATATGTTACATTGCCCTCATAGAATACTATCCTTGAGAGCAGGGGCAGTTTTTCATTTTGTATTTGTACCCCCAGCTCCTAACAGTGAGTTACACATAGTAGGAAACTAATAAAATATTACTGGATTCAGATTGGATCATGTGATATTGTGTGTACATGTATTGCTGTCATCATCTTATTGGACTGTGACATCCCTGAGGGTAGGAACTACGTCTTAGCAGAAATTTCTACTTTCCCTAGCACCCATTACAATGCTATGTATACAAAAAATGCTTAATAAATGTTTGCTATTTTATAAAATAAAATCCTTGTGAACTTAAATAGTGTGCAGTGTTCTGATCAGTCTACATGTAGGTTTAGAGATTGTGTATAATAATTTTTGACTTTGCTATCTCAGTGACAGATGATTAAAATACCACTTGACCTATCCAACAAGTGTGTAATTTAATGCAGTCTTAAGCTACAAGTAGACCAGAGTAAGATGTTCCTTCTAATATTGACAGCGATGTAGCTGCCTGAATGCTCTTGGAAGAAAACAGAAGGTGAATCCCATATCATTGACATTTTGAGATGTAATAGATACAGCAAATGGAACCATTTGAAGTGTCTATAGGAGTCACATGTAGTCTGCAGTCAGAGAACCTGATCATAGCTTTCTCACTCAATATCTGTGTAACCTTTGTGAGGTCACCAAACCTATCTATGCCTCACTTTCCTCATGCATAAAATGAGGGAGTCAGGCTAGACCCTTACAGCTCCTTCCAAATACAAATCCACCATCTCTTCAAACTTCCCATATTTTTACAGATAGAGAAACTCAAACCTCAAGCAGAGGAATCAGTAGCTCAGTGTGATATAGGTTAAGAAGTGGCAGCACCAGAATTTAAAACCAGGTTGTCTGCCTCCAAATTGAATCATCTTTCCATTTGAGCACCATCGCAGAATTTTGATTTGAAGATGAATATGGTTAGTTCGGTGCTTAAGAAAGGTGAGTTTGGCAGTGATTTGATCATTTGCATTTTAGGAGGTGGAAGGGAGAGTAAAAGTAGGAAGAACTCAGAGAAGACTGATGGATAGTGAAGATCTGAACTAGAAAGCTGGCAGTGGGACTGGAGAGAAGGTAATTTGTCTAAGGGATGGTAAATAACTAAGGGGCAGGAATTTTAACTGAAATGATATGAGATCAGAAAGAGAAGGGAAAGTTTAAGAAAAACGTGTTTTCTCTGTAGGTAACCAGGTGAATGGTGGTACCACTGGCAGAAATAGTCACATCAAAAGGAGGAAAGAGATTTTTGAGGAGAAATAGTAAACTTGGACTTGAGCATCTTGAATCCAAGATGCCAGAGGGACATAAAGGTCAAGATATTCTACAAGCAAGTGGCTGGAGGAACAGGTCTGGGACTTAGAAAAGAGGTTAGGATGGAAGAAAGAGGTTTAAAAGTGACTTATGTGCAAGTTGTATTTGAATCTGTGGGAATGAACGGGAATGACCAAGGAGACTGTAGAAAAAAGAAAAGAAGTCCAAGGACATGATCTGGGCCAACCACATCAAGGGGTTGGGAAGAGGGTGAGGAATCTATGAAGGGAACAGAAACAGAGGAGCTGGAAATGAGGAAAACAAGGTCAGTGTCATAGCCCTGTAACCAATTCAGGAGAAAATATCCAGAAGGAGAGAGTAGTCAGTGGTGCCAAATGCTATGGAGGGGTCAAGGATGAGGAAAGGTGAGAAGAGGTCATTGGAAATGGCCATTGGCAAAAACAACCAAGGTTGTTTGTGACCTTTGAAAAAATGCTTTTGTAGATGATAGAAAAATAATCCAGATTGCAAAGGCAGAGAAGAGATGAAGTGGAACTAAGTAGAGCCCTGGAGTGTAGATAGATGTTATATGAAGTTTGACCATGAAAAGGTGGGGAGACATGGGCAAAGAAGCTAGCTGAATTAGCATGATGAGAGGGAGAAGTGGTTAGAACTGAGAAGACCCAAGTACATCTGTAAGCAACAAGAAGGAGCCCTTGGTGAAGCTTGAATTGTATGTGTATGAGAAAGAGGTAAAGCTGCCTGCATTAAGGCTTTGTAGGAGGTAGGGAGGGATAATGACATCATTACCATCATCATCACCATCATCATTACCACCACCACCACCATCATCACCATCATCATCATTACCACCACCACCATCATCATCCATATGAGGTAGGTATTAAAAGCACTGATAAGCCAATTTTACAGATGAGAAGAATGAGACTCAAGAAGTAAGTCATCCGGTTAATAAGTGACAGAGACAATATTGAACCCAGCTCTCTAATGCCTCAACGTCCATTGTCTTTTTTCCAACACAGAGGAAAAGGTATATGATTTTTAACTTTTGAGGCAAATAGTAATGTCTTTTGTTCTCTACTGTATCCATAACCACTTAGTATTCCTAACAAAGTACCCCATACCTAATTGACACTCAATGTCTATTGAAGAGGATGGTTTATTGTCTTTTTTAATTCCATTTTTGTGTCCCCTAGCATTCCATTCCTTTAAGTTCATGTAGACTTAACATTTAGTTAGGAAATGTGCTTTTTCTTTCTTTTCTCATCAACAACATCATAAGGTAACAGACAATATCATCTCCTTGAGGGGAGGGATTATGTCATTATTGTGACTTGCAACCCAGCTCTCATAGTCACTATCCAGGGAATAAAGCTTTGGGAAGCTGCATCCTGCTCATCCCCCCGGCCCATGCAGGTGATGCCATCCTCCTGCCTCCTCAGCAACAACAGCTACTGAAGGCACAGAAAAAAAAAGTTCTCACCACCCAAATCCTTGGCACTGTCAAATGACTCAACATCAGAAATGGATATCACTTGAAATAACATTAAAGATTCATTATTATCTGCTTGGCCACAGCACCCTAGGGTACACAGGGCCTTTCCATCTGATTTGGCAACTAAAACTTGTTCTCTGTATTGTCTCTCACTACTAGAAAGTAAGCTCCCTGAGGGCAGGGACTAGCTTGTTTTTCTTTTCCATTTTTATCCTTGGTGCTTAGCACAGTATTTCACATAAAATAAATGCTTAACAAACCTCTATTTCATTTATTGATTTATTCGATTAATGTATTATTTACAGTATGTATGAGTAATCATAGGTGTTTAATTCCATCAAATTGATGTCCAATTAGCACAGAGATTAAAAACACTTAGAAATCATGATACAAAGACTAGATTTAGTTTAATTTATTCTTTTCCTTTCCAGGATAAAATATAAGCTTTTTTGTTTGACATTTAAATCCATTCAAAAACTGACTCTAACCTATCTTCCCATACTTGAAATTTTTTTTTGTTATTTCTCCTGATGCACTGTTTGTTTCAACCAAACTGGCCAATTTGTTGTCCTCTGTACACAATATTTCTTTTCCTTCCCCTGGGACTTTGCACAGGCCTGGAACACTCTCATGCTTCACTTCTGGCTCTAGGAATCCCTACCTCCCTTCAAGGTCCATTAAAAGCACCACCTCCTGTCCTAAACTGTTAGTTGTTAGCACTTTGTCATCAAAAAATACTTTGCATACATTTTGCATTTAATTTCCTACATGTATGCTGTCTCCCTGATAAGCAGCAGAAACTCCATGAGGTCAAGGGACTCTGCATTTTTGCCATTAAATCTCTGGTGCCTGAACATTTTAGTGCTTAAAAATATTCATAGAATTGAATTGTTCTTTATCTTAACCTGGGCTTAACCTGGGGTGCCAGGTGGCAAGTGCTTCTTTGGTACTATGTCTCCCCCTGTGCCCCAACTCTGATATCATGGTCCTCTTAGAAAGTGAAGGACAAACAACAACAACCCTCTGCCCTCTACAGCAGGCTCAGCTACTGAAGATCTGAAAAAGTCAGTTCTTGCCATCCAAGTCCCCAGTACTGTCACATGGTTCAACATTAGACATAGGATTTTTTAACCCATAAAAATGACACACAAGAAGCAACATTAACTGCCATCTCCTTTGCTGCTGTACTCTAGGGATCATAGAGGCTGTCCATCTGACTTTGTGCCTGAAGCCTCCCATATGTGTTGTCTCCCTCTGTTAGATTGCAAGTTTCTTGAGAGCAGGGGCTGTATTGCTTTTTTTCTTTTTTATTAGATTTTTAATTTTTAGTTTACAACACTCAGTCCTACATTTCTTGAATTTCAAATTTTCTTCCCTTCCCCCCTCCCCCCCCAAGACAGCATGTAGTCTGATATAGATTCTATAAATACCTTCACATTAAACTTATTTACACAGTAGTCAAGTTGTAAAGAAGAATTATGACCCATGGAATGAATCATGAGAGAGAAGAAACAAAACCAAAAAAGAAGAGAGAAAAAAGAGAGCAAATAGTTCGCCTCAATCTGCATTCAGATTCCACAGTTCCTTCTCCGGATGTAGCTAGCTTTTTCCATCATGAGTCTTTGGGAGCTGTCTTTGAGCCTTGTTTTCTCACTCAGCATCATACCATGTAGGTCCTTCTAGGTTATTATGAAGTCCGTATCTTCCCCCTTTCTTATAGCACAATAGTATTCCATTACATTCATATACCACAACTTGTTCAGCCATTCCCCAACCGATGGGCATCGCCTTGATTTCCAAATCTTTGTCACCACAAAAAGAGCTGCTATAAATATTTTTGTACATACAGGTCCCTTTCCCACTTGTGTGATTTCTTTGGGATATAGCCCTATGAGTGGTATTGCTGGGTCAAAGGGTATGCACATTTTTATAGCCCTGTGTAGCTTTTTCTAATCCTAATGCTTAACATTGTGCTTGGCATATAATAACTACTTAATTTTTAAAAAATCATTTATTTAAATACCCTTCTTCCTCATTTACCAAGCATCTATTTCATAAATCAATTGGGAGGTATTAGAACTATTCTTATACTTGCCTTCTTTATTTGATTAATTTGAAGGAGGCAATCAGGGGTAAGTGACTTGCCCAGGGTCACATAGCTAATATGTGTCTGAGGCCAGGTTGAACTCAGGACTTCCTGACTCCAGGATCAGTACTCTATTCACTATGGCACTTAGCTAACTGCCCTTTGTCTTCTTCATTTTTATTAAAAATGTCATCTCCTACAAGACACAAAATGACTTTTCCTTCCTCTGACCTTACTAGGCTAGATAGATCACTCTTTATTCTATTCTACTATTCATTACCGTTTTTGCATGTTCTATAACACTCCATACTTTTGAATATATCATATTGTCCTTCATGTTTTACCTTCTCCTCTTCTTCCTCACCAGATTGTAGTTACCATGAGGAAAGGCACCATGATTTCATTAACTCCGTATTGCCTTCAGTAAGGAGAAGTTTAATAAACGGTTGTTGAATTAATGAAGGATGGTAATTAGGTCCTATTTTATAAAAAAATATATATATTAAAAAAACAAGAAAGAGAATGGGCGTTGGATTGGGGATTAGAAGATCTGGATTTCAATTCTAGTTCTGCCACTTATACCTGTGCAACCTAAGTTCTCTGGGCCTTGGCTTCCTCAAACACAAAACAAGGAAGCCTAGACTAGAATAGGAGGCAGCTAGATAGCAGAGTGGATAGAGCACTGGGCCTGAAGTCAGGAAGACCTGAGTTCAAATCTGGTGTTAGACACTTACTGTATGACCCTGGGCAAGTCACTTAACCACTCCAGTATCTTTGCCAAGAAAACCCCAGAGACAGTATAGTCCACGGAGTAAGGAAGAATTGGACACAACTGAACAACATGATAGACTACATGCCTTCATAGGCCCCTTCCTGGTCTACAATATAATGCTATTGTCTAAGAATGGTGTATGCTGTAGTCTAAGTACAGTGAAAAGAATTCTTAACCCTGGGATATAATACAAATTGGGGCAGTGGGTGACACGTTGGATAGAATGCTGGACCTGGAGTTAGAAAAAAACCTGGGTTCAAATATGACTTCAGACACTTACTACATATGTGACCCTAGGCAAGTTTGCCTCAATTTCCTTAACTGTAAACTGGGGGTATTAATATCATCTGCCTCTTAGAATTGTTGTGAGGATCCAATGAGATAATATTGTAAAAGCACTTAATAAGGTGCCTAGCACATAGTAGGTGTTATATAAATGCTTATTCCTTTCCCTTTATTTCCCTTCCCCAATTAGCTAGCCTCTCAGCTTTCGTGCCTTTCATGGCATTGGCTAATGACTGTGTCTAGCAGTCTTTATAAGCAGTCCATTCATCATGGACTTATATTCACCTTCTCAGGAAAGCCCAGTGTTGTTAATTGCCATGTTGAATTTTCCTACTCTCAACTACTCTCTCTTAGTGTCTTACAATCTGCTGGCCTCATTTGGGACATCTGGAGAAATCTATCTGCTCCCCAGGAGCTCTCTTGAAGTGGGGAAGGAAGGAGGTGGTTTGAGTGAGAACGTCTGTGAATCAGACTTTTTTGAGTTTCATGATGGATTCTTGCCATGTTATTGCCTCTGTGAGATAAAAGGGGAAAAAGAATTACAAGATTTGATATTCTTGCATTTAAGTCCATTTTTCAATATGTCAGGGATTAGCCCCGCCCTTAGCTGTTGTATCTAAAAGCTAATTAAATCCTCCCAACTAGTTGATATTAACTGTTAATCATGGAGGGAAGAACACTGGCGGTGGCTTATGATCTTATAAAACTAGACCTAACCCCTCAGGGTTACCCCCTAGACTCCTTAGAGGAGATGCAGCCTCATGTCCTTCATGAGGACTTGACTGCCAGGGGGAATGGGGATATAGTCCTATGTTATATACTAGGTACAAAAGGTGGGGTGTGGGGGTGATTAAACTCAATTACATTATACCAGTCACTTATGAAGCATCTATTGTGTTCTGAGTATTGTGGGTAATCACCACCACCTTCACTCAAACAGAAGTGATACATTTGTCACGTTCCAAATCTATAGATTGACTAGCCCAGTCTGGATGAGCATAACAATAGAGATGGCATGAAGTAGAAGTGTTCATGCTTCAGTATCTGTAGGGCTCATTTCCCTATCATTGCTTCTCCCCCTTTGGTCCGCCCACTCCCCCAAACCATGCCAAGATTTCTTTAAATGTCTTTCTCCATGCCTGGCATACACAGACTAACCTCTGAGCAAAGATAATGGGCATAGCCAATGAGAGAAATTAGAAAGAACACTGGATTGTGGTGGGGCCTAAAGTTGGATCTTGGATTCGTTACTTATGATTTCTGTAGCCTGGGACCCATCACTCCACTCTTCTGGTCCTCAGTTTCCTTATCTGTAGGATAAAAGGGTTGAATTGGATAGTCTCTAAGGTACCTTTCAGCTCTATATCCATATATCCATATCCATTTCATATTCTCAAGTTCCCTGAGTTCTTTTCTCTATGATCTATTATGATCTAGAATCTAGATGATTTTAAGGGGAAACAGATCTCTCCAATTCATTCCTTTGAAACAATTCACTCCAAATCTAATACTCTTTCCATTATATGACATTAGTTGCTTTCCATGAGTGGATTTTTAAGATATATTTCTTTTCAAATTTAACCATGTTCTATTTGATGGTCCCTCTAGGAAAGTCTTCTAGCGTCTCATGATATTGAAGGAACCGTGGGTTGAAGACTATGCCAGAGAAGCATACATCTTACCAAGTTGAACAAATCTTTGAGTATGGGCCAACCTAGGGATGGAGCTTTTGACTAACATATGAGCTTGTGAGAAGGGTTCATCTTTTTATGTCTTCCCATGAGGTAGCATATATTTATGGGTATAAAAGCTCATAAAGACAATATATCAAGGCATGAAGAGGTGGACGTTTGAACCTATGAAGGCAGTACCCACATTAATAACATCATGGATCTTTTGAGATGTTGGACTAATTTTTAAGGTTAATAAAATTCAGAAACTGTAAAGCTTTGTAGGTTGAGGAAGGCTTTCCCCCTTCATCTTCATCTTTTAAAAATTATTTTATTCTCTTAAATTCAGCCCAAGTCCTTTATTTTACAGATGAGGTAACTGAGTCCCAGAGAAGTTAAGTGACTTGTCTCTGGTCAGATAGGTAGCTCAGTGGCATTGTGAATAGAGCGCTGGCCCTGGATTCAGATAGCCATGGGTTTGAATCTGCCTCAGACACTTACTATCTGAGAGACCCTTGGCAAGACACTTAAACTTCTGTCTACCTTAGTTTCTCCATCTGTAAAATGGAACAATCTCCCAGGGTTGTTGTGAAGGGCAAATAAGATAATATATGGGCTTGCTACCTATGGGCTTGAATCCAGGGCCTTTTATTCCTAAACCAGTAATATATACTACTATATAGTAATAGCTGTGTTTACATCTTTTTATCATGATGTAATAATCTCTCATAATAATGACTGAAATTAAAATATAACAATGGAGAATCAAAGTACCAAAGGGGAGAGAGGGTCTGCCCTAGATTCAAGAAGATCTGAGTTCTTGGGGCAGCAAGGTGGCTCAGTGGATAGAGCACTGGCCCCAGAGTCAGGAGAACCTGAGATCAAATCCAACCTCAGACACATACAAGATGTGTGACCCTGGGTAAGTCCCTTAACCCTGATTGCCTTCAAAAACAAAGCAAAAAAAAAAAAGATCTGAGTTCAAGTCCTGATTTAGACTCATACTATGTCACCACAATAATAGTGAATATTTATATAGTGCTTTAAGGTTTGCAAATCACTTTACATATATTATCTTAATTGACCCACACAACCACTCTATCTATTAGGTGCTATGACAGTTAAGGGAACTGAAGCTTAGAAGGTTTAAGTGGTATCACAGTCGTGTCTGATTTTCCATGACCCCATCTGGAGTTTTCTTGCCAAAGATGATGGAGTGGTTTGCCATTTCTTTCTCCAGCTCATTTTACAGATGAGGAAACTGAGTCAAACTGGATTAAGTGACTTGTCCAGGGTCACACAGCTAGTAAGTGTCTGAGCCTGGATTTGAACTCGGGTCTTCCTGACTTCAAATCTGATGCTCTATCCGCCACACCACCTAGCTGATATCTTAGTTTTCTGGATAACTCCATTAGATTCTAAATTACAAAGATGCCAAATTGCATTGGTGGAGAGACTTCCCATACCAGAAGCTGCTACACCAATAAAATCACAGATTTGGATACTTCCCTCTGCAAATAAATGATGAGTACAGAAGGCGATGAGACCTGTAATTTCATTTATCTAGCAAACTCTCCATGAGCGGCTTCTCTCTACCAATGTAGGTCAGCACTTTCTCTGCAATTTATACTTTCAGAGAGTTAGTTACCCATAACATGGAGCGGATAAGTGATTGGCGCAGGGTCACACAATTGGTACGTGTCAGAGGCAGGGTTTGGACCCAGGACTTCTGGGTTTAGAGGCCAGCTCCCTATCCTTTATGTCATACAAGATTCTTATCTTGCAATAATAATTGCTAATAGCTGACTCAGAGAAATGAATCAAAGGAAGAAGTGTATATCAAGTACTCTGTAAATTTCAATTAGATTGTGCAGTTTTTACATACTCCTGAGGTGCTTTGGCTGGCTCCTGCTCTTATAGTCTCAGCATTTTCAAGTTTGTCCTAGTGACTCATGGACCCCTTCCTACAACCAAGTCAAATGTGAAAGATTACCATTTCTTTCAGTAAAGACAAGTTTGACTTTCCCAAGGCAACACCCTGCCTCCTGTTTGATGGAGACTGAGCATTAACTCCAGAAAATGGAACAGGACAACGATGTAATTTGTGACAAGGCCAACCAAGTGCAGGAAAGGACAAAAGAAACCCATTCCTTTTCTGGATGGAAGGAGCAGAGGTGCCAAGGGGGCCTTACCCAGGTCAGCTAGATTCTAATCTGATGCTGCTGATTGGGGATTGGGTTGAGATGTTGTGATGGGGGGGAGGTAGAGAAGAGGATAGAAAAATCAAAGGCAAGTGTTGGCAAACTGAGTGTGAATTCCGATTGTGCTCAGGGATGAAACTAGGAGTATTTGTGTCTGGAGCCACACAAGCTACCCCTGGGGCAAGTGGCATGAAACGTACATGCATGTCAAGGGGTTGTGCCAAGGAGGAGATCACCTGGGGTGAGAAAGCCGACCATCTGGTAAATTCTAAAGTGCAGTGACTAATTAATTAATTAATTCTCATTAATTAGGTACAGATCTCCATTATCTCTATGCTCACGAAGGGCTATGGGTGCTATTGGCCCACTCTGAACTCAGGGTTAAAGTCCCAGTTGCCCTCTCCTAGGCCTAGTGTGTTTACTGAATCTCTGTGGATTTGCCTTTTGGTCTTTTATTGCTCTGGTGAGTGATTTTCCAACCTTAGGAAGACAGAAGCCCAACTAAGGCAGGCATACAAGGTGGTGAGCAGACTGTCAAGTGTCATTGTTCAAGACTGAAGATCCTGAGTCCTGGGTTCTATCCCTGACTTCCTGATTTGGAAAGCTATAAAACAGCCCTCTTCTCTTCCTGTCTTTAACAGGGGATCTGATGGTAGTGAGGTTTGTTTTTTGTTTTTTTTTTAACTGACATGGTCTCATTATTTCCGGAAAATGGTTTTTATGATAATAGCATTTGTATAGCTTTTAGTTTAAGGTTTGCAAAGTGCCCTATACGTATTGTTTCCTTTGATCCCAGAAACGACCCTGGGAGGAAGGTCCTATTATTATCCGCATTTCATAGAGGTTTAATGAGTTACTCAGGGTCATGCATCTAATAAGCGTTTGAGGCAAAATTTGGACTCAGGTCTTCCTGACTCCAGGTCCAACATTCCATCTCTCTATCCACTGTACGAGCTTGCAGTTATTAAGCACCTATTTACTGTGTGCCCACCAGCCTACACATACCAACCATATATCTTTCTATTGCCTTTGGAGTATAACACATTGCAAATAAACAAACAAAAAAAACCCACAATGAATAAGCACGGTATACACAGTCATCAATGACGTGCAAGAACCAAGAAGACATTTTGGTGAAAGGGAAGGACGATCAGTGAATTGTCCAGGTGTTAACACTGGTATCTTTCCAGTGCAAACAGTGAGAAAAGTGCCTAGGATGTTGGGTGGCCCCCTTTGGCAAACTTTTGGGAGGATGTGGGTGTGAGTCACACAGAAGAGACCATCATGGATAAGTTGTGATCTGCATTGCTGGAGGGAATAGTCACATGAGTGAGAACTTAGATCCATTTCAAAATTGGCAGAGCGCTGTGTAAAGTTGAGACTTGAGATCTTTGTCACCTTTCTGGGAATGTTTCGCCATCTTTAAATGAGAGGGTTACGCTAGGTCACTACTCATGTTTTCCTAGACCTCTAAAGTTAGCAGAAGAAAATGGGGCTGAAAAAGTAAAACAATTTGTCTAAGATGGCTCAGCTAAAAAGTGTCACAGTGAGGATGTGACCTTGGGTCTCCTGCATTCCAGTCTCTCTCTGTCTCTGTCTCTCTCTCTCTCTCATTCTCTCTCCCTCCCCCCCTTTCTCCTCTCTCCTCTTCTCTCTTTCTGTTCTCTTTCTCTTTCCTCTCCTTTTCTTTTCTCTCACTTCTCACTCTCTCTCTTCTCTTTGTGTTTATGTTTATAGATATACTTACGTATATATGCGTATATATACGTACCAAACAAAGCATTAAAGGAGATGAACATAATGGTCTCACCCAAACCTAGAGAGGGAGCTATTTTATTTTCTTTTAGGTTTTTTTTTAACTCCCCTATTTGTTTGGAGTTGTATTGGAACCCAGATAAGAGTTTTGACTTCTGTGGTTGTGGGTTTTACCATCAGGAATGACTAAAGCCTCAGTCTAATTCGGATGAATTCATTCTGATGAGTGACAGTCAGGTGAGCCCTTACCTCTGAATGATTTACTTGGTCATGACATTATAATGTTGCTTTTTTTTCTTCATTGTTGAATTTTGCAGTAAACTCTTAAGAAGTCTAAGAAGTCAAACTGTGCTCATAGAAGATAATGCGATCCAGCGGACAAAGCACCGGGGATTGGGGGAAGGTAAGGACACTTGCAAACCGTGACCTACTCCCATGCTAATCATTTGACTTTAGAGAAGCATCTTATCTTCAATTCGACAAGCAATTATTATACACCAGGCGCTGATCTGGGCGGGTGCTTGGAATACAAGCACACTAAACAAAACATTCCCTCAAGGTGCTTATATAGCAATTAATACTGATAATACGTCTACCTCAGATACTTACTAGCTGTGTGACCCTGGGTAAGTCATTTAACCCTGTTTGCCTTAACTTTCTCATCTATAAAAATGACCTGAAGAAGGAAATGGCAAACCGCTCCAGTATCTTTGCCAAGAAAACCCCAAATGGGGTCATGAAGAGTTGGACGCGATTGAAACAATGCACAACAATGCACAGCAGCAACAGCAAACACTTGTTAACAGTTTGCCTAACTGGGACTCAGTTTATTAATTTGGTAAAGGAGAGAGGGTTGGACCAGACGGCCTCACAGGTCCATTCTAACTCTTGATCAAGGATCCCACGATCTTTTCATTTTGATTAGGATTGCACGGTCTTATTAATGGGCACGGAGATGGGGGGGGGGGGAGAAAAACTCTCATTAGGAAAAAAAATGGAAGGAAGAATCTTTTTTTTGAACTGTGAAAATATTTTTTCAGTTAGCTTATTTGGCTTCCTGAAAAATAGAGAATAGGCCCCTAGTATCCAATCCATGCTAGAGGAGAAACATTCACTGTGCTTAAGAGGCAATATAGCCTGGAGGCAGGAAGTATGATTCATTTTCAGGTACTTCTTTCTGAAACCATTGCTCTGAACCAACATTTTACTAGTGCTGGTCAAGAGAATCAAAGGTAATTAGATTCACAGCCTCCTCACTCTCCCCACCCCCCACCCACACACACACCCCACCACCTTTTTTTATTAACACACAAGGGAAACTTTTAAACTTTACCTATTCGATTTGGACCGAACAGTTGTGAGAGCAATTTCAAAGACATTCTAGAAGAAATTCACCACACCTGAAGTTTTACATTAAAATTTCTGCCATCCATCATTCTAATAGATTATCCGTATGATTTGTCCATCATAGCCTGAGAACAAAATGCTATCTTGTCTCCTTGATATTGGGCCTGAAAAACTCCCTTTTTCTAGTCTTCTTTTTTCTTTGAAGTTGTTCATAGCATGCAAGGTCTAGCATGCGGAGTAATTAGACTAAGCCATGCAGAAATCCCAATGGAAGCGGCAGGTAGGATAATGTTTGCTGCATTAAAAACTTAAAGAGAAATCTCAGTGTTTTAGAGGACAAGAGGGTGAATGAATCCTGATGGGGCAGATTAAGCATGTGAATCCGTTTAGTTTGAAACAACAAACCTCCTCACTGCGATCTCCCTCCCAATTCTTCAATATAGCCTTATTTAAAAAAAAAAAGGTTGGCGTAGTATGTTAACAGTGCCATACAAAGTAGCTGCAAGCCAATGAACACCTCTGTTGGTGATTGTGGTGGAGATAATATCCTTGTTGTTTCCAACAACAACAAAAAAATGACAAAAACCTAAAATTCAGCAATACATTAAATTACCAGCCTCTTTAATGCATCACATGGTGCAATGAATGGAGTGCTGGGCCTGGAGTCAGGAAGACTCATCTTTGTGAGTTCAAATCTAGCCTCAGACCCTTCCTAGCTACGTGACCCTGGGCAAGTCACTTAACCCTGTTTACCTCAGTTTCCTCATCTGTAAAATGAGCTGGAGAAGGAAATGGCAAACCACTCCAGTATCTCTGCCAAGAAAACTGCAAATGGGGTCATGAAGCGTTGGGCACAGCTGAAAGAACTGAACAATAATAATTAATTCAGTTATTCAGGGAAAGTTTTGTATCCATGTGGAATCATATCAGTTCATCACTTTAGAGCTAGAAAGGACCTTACAAGTCATCTAATTCAACACTCTCATTCAGCAAACGAGGAAACTGAGGCACAAAAAGATTAAATGATTTACCCAAGGTTACAAAGCAGATCTGGAATTCAAACCCAGGTCCTCAGACTCCAACTCCAACACTCTTCGCTCTCTGCCTTCCACCTTCATTCAAATCAAATTAACAACTAATTATTTCCTAAACTCAACTACTGTGTGTTTCTCCAGCTTGATTCAACCAATACCCTATCTAGGCCTTGTGGAAATGTAGAGGGGGCTACCTTCCAAGACTCAAGTCAGGTACCCTCTCCCCAAAGGAGCCTGGCATATACTTGCTGTTGTCCATAGTTTCTCCTCCCATAGAATGTAAGTTTTGGGCGGCTAGGGGTTTTTTTAGGTTTTGTTTTTTGGTTTTGATTTTGGTATTCACCAACACCTAGCACGGTGTCTGGTATAACAGGTGCTTAATAAATTCTCGACTGATTGATTGTTTCCCTGACCCTCTCCCCCACCATAATTCTTAGTTGACGTTTTTTCCATCCTCAAATTGCTTCATTTGTCATTGTGCTTATATAACTGCCCCACCCCATGCAAGCTCTCCTTTGTTTTTCTTTTTTTTTTTATCCCCAGTGCCAAGCACTGTCACTTGCAAATAGCAGGATGTTAAAAAAAGTTCGAGTTGAACTGAACTGTGTTGAATTCAATGGTTCTCATGCTCTGTTTTATTTTCTTTCTAGAAATGTTATCTGCAAATGTGTTCCCAAATGATTAAAAAGAGCTATCAGGGACCAACAGGTTTTTTTTTCAGCTTGTTTCCTCATGCTTGTCAGCAGTGAGTTTTGATTCTATGGAAAGAGAGAGAGAGAGAAAGAGACAGAGACAGAGAAACGGAGACATAGAGAAACATAGACACAGAGACAGTAAAAGAGATAGAGACACAGATAGGTAGAGAGAGACAGATAATGTATGTATGTTTATATTTATGTACCTATACATATATTTACATCCTTTCTTTACCACTAGTTATGGTGACTTGTGTTGTACCCTGGGCCTCCATATGGACTTTTCAGAGGCTCTCAGAAGCAGGCACCTAGATGGTATAGTATATAGAGCGCTGGACTTTAAATTCTAGTACGGTCCTCATCATTTGTAGCCACAGTCTTCTACTTAACTTGTATGCTATTAAATTATTTTTAAGAACACACTTGATGCATTTTTGCATTGTTTTGTTTTGTTCATGCTCGGGACTAGCTTGCTTTCTATCGTTGGGTAGTTTTGCCTGGAGAACCTTGAGCCAGACATTCTTGCCTCAGGGGTTGTGTGTGCCTGGATGTCTCAGGAACGAACTGAAGTGAGATTCAATCAGGCCCTGATCCTCCAAGAATCTTTGTCAGAGGGAAGAAGATGACCTTCCCAGTCCGTTCTTTGCCTTGGTATGTTTAACTGCCCCAGGAGGTCATTAACAGACAGCGCTGACTACTTTGTCTGCTCTCATTCTTTAATTAGATCACAGCTGAGGTCTCAGTTCTAAAATTCTTTTGTCACATGCCAAAGTTTTTTTTTCTTTAGGTTGGGATATTTCTTAAACAGCAGGCAGTACAAGGCAATTGACAAATTAATTTAATTTAATATTTGCAATATGCCCTTGATTAAAAAGAAGGAAAAGAAAGAAAAAACATGGGCCCCATGTCATGAATTAAAATGTGGCTTCTGACAGTCAAGGACTTCTCGTTGGCAATCCCCAAAACCTAGTTCGGAGAAAGATGGACGAGTGTGGTTCACAATATCTAAAAGAATGCTAATTTGGGCTATGAAGCTGCTTGATTAAAGAGAATTTTTGTGTACCCCATTTGGGAAAGAGAATTTTCTCCCACGTCCTTAATGAGATCGATGTTCCTGTTTACAGACAGAGCGCCTTTGTAAGCTTGCCTCAGTAGGATACAAGCTGAGCTCTAGCCCCCCAAGCATGACCCAGGCTCCCTACACCAGGAGCAGCATAGAGACTGTTGAATCTCATGGAAGCCTCTGGCTCACGGCCCTGGCCTGGCAAGGTTTTGTCTGTTTGTGTTGAATCATATAAATTAATTGAATCAAGAAAGAGAAAGGGGAGAGACCCATGAGGTCAATGTCAGGGCATCTTCTGCCAACAGAATACTTTTCTTTCTCCCTCACCAATTCACCTGCTCCTGGAGCTGGAATGGATATTGTCCACTTGGAAATGATTAAAGTGTGGGGATTTCCTTCACACCTTCCCCAGGGAAGCAAGTCCAATGGGTCTGTTCCAGGGGATTTTTTTGCCTTCTTCTTCCAAATAGCATCCTATCTTTACTTTAGATGAATCCTATCCCATAGCTTCCAGCAAGACTACTCTGAATGAGCCTTTTTAGCATTTATAACCCATCAATTATTTTTGTAGCTGGAATCCCCCTTCATGATCTCCACCTGGTCAAGCTATGTTTATTCAGCTATTTTAATGTTTTCTCATAAATTTCTCTCTCTAGCTTCTTTCTTTCCTCTTGCAGAGATAGTTGTTTGCTTGCTTTTTTTTTCCTGGGGGCCATTAAATGACTTAGCTTCATGCTGGCCCTGAGGAATATACTTATTTATGAATAGAGACTGACCGCCATCTTGACACACTGTCTTACACGGCAACTCCCATCTAAGGGCCAAGATTCAAACTGGTCTTATTCTGATGTCTCTTTTGGGGAACTACCAAAATCAGAATGGTTCTAACTAGTATCTCTGGTTCTTTGTTCCACCAGTGACTAACAGTCGTTTGGTATATTAACCAATATATTATCAGAAGTTTAATAGATTAGCAATTGCATCTCAAGTCATTTCTTTTTATTTCTGTCATGTCTTGGTAATATTTTGAGGCTTTATTTTGAATCAATCAATATGTATTTATTAGGACATATTATATATTCCTCACACAGTGCTATTTGCTGTAGATAGCAAAGCAGCACAAAACATAGTCAAGATATTCCCAGTATGCCTGGGGAGACAAGGCCGATGCATGTGAAAATCTTAGGGACAAGTCAATCAATACATCATTCAATAATCATTTATTAAGTGCTTACTAATGCTATGAATTTGTCAGCTAGGTAGTGCAGTGGATAGAATACTGGACCTAGAGTCAGGAAGACTCATCTTCTTGAGTTCAAATCTGGTCTCAGACACTTAATGGCTGTGGGAAATTAGGCAAGTCACTTAACCCTATTTACCTCAGTTTCCTCATCTGTAAAATGAGCTGGAGAAGGAAATACCAAACCACTCCGGTATCTTTGCCATGAAAACCCCAAAATGGGATCACAAAAAGTCAAACATGACTAACATGAATCAACAATAACATCAGTATAAGCCATGAACTAAGGGTACAAAAAAGGCAAAGTCTCAGCAGCATCTCAAGAAAAATCTAGAAGTGTATTAGTAGGTGATAATTTGTAAAATGTAATGCCACCCAGCAATCCTTAATTATGTGCCTTCTACATCATTTGAAAATATTGGACAAAAATGAAACAATCCTTATCCTTAGATAGTGTATATTCTACTGAAGGAGCGTATATATGTATATCAATCTATCTGCACATATACATATGTAGGTGTATCTATGTATACATAGATATATACACACAGTTATTATATGCATATATATCATATACATGTATGTATGTATCTACTCAAACATGTGTGTGCATACATGCATGCATATATGTGTGTATTTCCTTCTATCTTTATCCCTATTTCTAACTATATCCCTCCTCCCTTTTGTGGCTAAACTTCGTGAGAAAGCCATGTATAATAGGTGCTTCCATTGAATTTCTTTTCCCTTTCTCCTTAACTCTTTGTGGCCTGGCTTCAAAACTCATTACTCAACCAAAATTACTCTGTCCAAAGTTACCAATGATCTCCTGATTACCCAGTCTGATGGCTTTTTTCTCGGTCCTTATCCTTCTGGACTTCTCTGGAAAGTTTGACACTATAGACCACACTTTTCCCTTGCTACTTTCTTCTTCCTAGGTTTCCCTGGCACTGTTTCCTGCTGGTTTGCCTCCGCCCCTTCTGACTGATCCTGATGTGATCCTATGACATCACCCACCTTGTTGTTCCTCACACAAGACACTATCTCCCATCTCAGTATTTTGGCTGGCTGTCCCCTCTGCCTTGACTTCTCTTAATCCTCGTTTTTTCCTCCTAGCTGCCTTGGCTTCCTTGATCTCACCTAAAGTCCTTTCAGCAGGAAGCTTTTCCCAGGCCTCCTTAATCTCAATGTCTTCTCTCTAAGAGCATTCCCAATTTTTCCTGTATATATCTGTGTTTGCATTTAGTCTCCTCTGCATTAGACTGTGAGAACACCTTGATTTTTGTCATTCCTTTTATATTCAGTGGCACACAGTAGGTGCTTAATTCCGCCCCCCCCCCTCTCTCTCTCTCACACACACACACACACACACACACACACAGAAAAAAAGAGAAACATTAACAATTAAGGTGACTAGGGAAGTTTTCCTGGAGGAGATAGCTCATGAGACAAGCCTTAAAGGAAGTTACAGATTGTATGAGGTAGAGGCTAAGAAACAATGCATTTTAGGAATGGAGGACAGTTATAGAAGAAGGGGATAGGGCAAATGTAGTTGTTTGCAGACCGCATTCTTCTCTCCAGTTTCAGCACTACTTGAATGCTTCAAGGGTCTATCATTTTGTCAATTTTATCAATTTGCCCTTCCACCAATAAATGTTGCAAGCATTTCAGAACTTAGTAGATAGTCTTTTGGAATTATAGAGACCTGAAATTCATCACTCTGCAGCCAATCAAGTGATAAATGTAACCTGAACATAACCATACTTGTCCAACAACCACAATCTCCAGTGACCCAAATGACAAAAAAGAGTTGCACAATGGGGGTACAGGTGTGTGTGTGTGTGTGTGTGTGTGTGTCTGTGTTTGTGTGTGTCTGTGTGTATTTTGTCCGTGTGTGTGTGATAGAGCCAGCCTGTAGCCCATTGTCAAATTTTCAGTGTGAGCATCTATACCACAAAAATCAGAAAACCTACAAATCAAGTGCTGATTTATTATTTTGTTGATTGTTAAGACTAAAGAAAGTGAAAGAGAAAATTTTCATATAGATTCAATTTAAAAGTTTGTTGGGTGTTCATTTTTTCCAGTAGAGCCAGTTCTTAAAATTTATCAGCACAGCCTTAGGATTAGAAGACTATGGTATTTTCAAGTATGTATCTGGTAGTTAGATTTTTTTACATCATCTAGTATTCTGGAACTGGTCTAGTTCAGACCAACCCAGTGACTCAGGCTCAGGATTGGAAAGCAATGAGACCCTTGTGGATTATAAAATGCAATAAAGACAATTTTACTTAAAATAAGATTTAAAAATATACAATTCCTAATTGAATTCAAATAAATCACTATTCCCCTCTTTACCCATACTCCTCTAAACAATCAGTAACACTAAGTCAGAAAGGCATCCCCAAAGGGCAATGGGAATTCTATTAAAACCTCCAGCACTAATTCTCTTTCCTTTGATCCTTTTGTTATGACTCAAGTATCAACTAAATTGATTCCTGATCAAATAGCCCATCCTTTCCCTTCCCTTCCTGTGATGACCCCAAGAATAGTCTCCTAGCCCCCTTAAAGTACAACTGGACCGCCCTATACAAAACAGGTACCACTCCTATCATACCTTAAATTCCCAGCATCTCTTTCTTCCTTTCCTCTATCCAGAGAGTCACTCCATATTACAAAGATGAAAAAATAACAGTTCAGCAAACGTAGTCAACACATAGATGTGGAATGATATTATAACCGCCTGCCTCTACAGAGAAGGGAGGGAGATTCCATCTCACATCTTTTTGGGGACCAAGCTTGGTTGTTATAACGTCGCATCATTTAGTTGCCGTCATTTAAGGGTTTTCCCTGACTTTTACATTTACGTTGTCGTGGTTGTTGTGTATACTGTTTGCTCTTTCCACTTACTTTACTTAGAACTGTTTGATATATTTTGGACTCATGTCTCTGTAGCCATTATATTCATTGTTTCTTACAACACAGTAATAGTCCATTGCATTTATGTACCACAACTTGTTAGCTATTCCCCAGCCAATAGACATCTACTTTATTTCCAGTTCTTTCCTACTAGGAAAAGTTTTTCAAATCTTTTAGTATATATGGGGCTTTTTAAAATTATTGATGTCTTTGTTGTATATGCCTAGTAACTGAATTTCTGGGTGAAGGGATATGGATATTTAAGTTACTTTCTTTAGATAATTCCAAAATACTTTCCATAACATCTGAATTAATTCTTAACTCTGCCAACAATGCAATGAATCCTCCAAACTTGATCTGAATTTCACCTAGCCACTAAATGCCATATGTATTTGTGGGAGAGAAGGTCACAGCCATTTTTTCAGGGGAAGAGCAGGAGTGTACAGGAGCTAGCTCCAAGAATCTCACAAGAGCCACCTGTTAAATTTTCAATGTGAGCATTTACACCTCAAAAATTGGCAGGCTATAAATCAGGCCTTGATTTATTTCATTGTTGATTGTCTAAATTTAAGATGATGGAAATGTTAATAATTCAGATTAAACTTAAAAGTGTCTTGTGTATTTTTTCAAAGAGCTGGCTGTTAAAGATTGGCCAGTGCGTTCCTAGGGAGGAATACTTTATACCAACTCTGCCACCTTAGGAAATGCCCCTTTCTAAAATCTACTTAAGTCTGGCTAACTGAATTGATTCCTTATTGATAATATTTAGGGAAAGCATAGTAGGGGTGTGTGTGTATGTGTGTATAGTACTTATGAGCTATCACATTAGAAAAGACGTATAGTACTCATGATCTGTGGACCCAACTCCTGAGGGCAAAGGACAATTGGGATAGAAATTACAGAACTTGTGTTATACTACCTTTTCAACATTTCCCTTCATATTCTAAATTTTCATTCTTTTAAATAATTTTTTGTTTACCTCTGTGAAGTAACTGTTAGATTTTTAATGGTCAATTAAAACTGTGAACTAATTTAGGTAGTATTTTTATTTTTACATTAAGTGACACTGTGGTTAGAGCATTGGCCCTGGAGTCAGGAAGACTTGAGTTCAAATCAGATACTTCTATTTGGATGACTCTGGGAAAGACATTTAAACTCAGTCTGCTTAATTTTGTTATATGTAAAATTGGGACAAAAATAGCATCTCTTCTCAGGGTTGAGGTGAGAATTAAATGAAACAATATCTGTAAAAGGCTTTATAAACCTTAAAGTCCTATGTTCTCGTTGTTCAGTTGTTTCAGTCATACCTGACTTTTTGTGAATCCATTTTGAGGTTTTCTAGGCAGAGATACTGGAATGGCTTGCCATCTCTTTCTCCAGTTGATTTTATAGATGGAGAAACTGAGGCAAATGAGGTTAAGTGACTTGCCCAGGGTTACAAGCTGGTAAGTTTGTGAGGCCAGATTGGAACTCAGTAAGATGAGTGTTCCTAATTCTAAGCCCAATCATCTGTCCACTGCACCACCTAGCTGCCCTAAAGTCCCATATAAATGCCGCTGCTGCTGCTAATGATGATGATGCTAACATTACCTACTTGTGAGTACTGAATACTTCTTCAGATATTTAGATTGTTCTTTATTTCTTTAAAGAACAGTTAGCATTTGTATTTGAGCAAGTGTGCTTCGGCTGACTGGTTATTTTATATAATTTTTAGTTATTTTTAATGTGATTCCCATTTGCATTATTCTCTTTTGGATTTTGTTATTGCTGTGTAGAAATGCTATTAATTTTGTGGGTTATTTTATATTCTACTATGTTATAGAAGATATTTGTTGTTTCTTTGCTAATTCTGTAGGGTTTTCTAAGCAAACCACCCTATCATCAATGAATGGGGACATTTTGTCTTCTCTCTACCTCTCCTGATGCCTTTAATTTCTACCAGTGATAATATGCAACCAAAAGTGACATAATGGATATCAGACAAGAAATTATACAGAAACAAATTATAACATCATAGATTTATAACTGGAAGGGCCTTGGGGTGTCATATAGTACATTTACTTCATTTTGCATATGAGGAAACTGAGCCCCAGAGATGCTGAATAACTTGCTGAAGGCCATCCAGATATTGTGGCAGAATTGTGATTTAAAAGAAATTGTTCCTATTCCATGGCCAATATTCTTTCTACAATGCCATACTATCTCCTTTAGTGGATGGTCTTTATAACTAGAATAAAGGACAATAGAGAGACAGCTTAAGTGACATACTGGTACGCACAAATTTTTTTTAACTTGGGGAAATTCTCCATCGCATTTAGTAAATTCACTGCAGCAGATTTATGGGAAGTTATGAACAAACATTGTGTACAATGAGAAGGTAGATAGAGTTTACAATCTGCATCAATGGAGGTAGTTTCCATACTGGGAGCTCCTTTTTTACAAAGCACAGATCTTAAAAATAAAAGGAGAAAAAGAGCATTGAGATGTCCTATATTAAGTCCCAGCTATGTTCCAGGTGCCATACTAAACACTTCAGATATTAAAACAAAAATGAGCCTGTTCCTCACTTCAAGGAGCTTATATATGTTAATAAATAAGTAACCAGAGGATATATATTTTAAATACATGAAGAGAGGAGGAGGGATCTTAACAACCCTTTTCTCATGAACTCTATAATCTAATAAAATTTAATAAAAATAATCTAATACAACTACACAAATAAATACATCACAAGGCACGTGTACTTAATTCGCTGACGATAAATGGGAAGAGGTAAAGATGTGTGCTCAAGTATGGATAATAAAAGGCAGTGTGTGGTGAAAGCCATAAGTGAGGCTTCAACAAAACAAAATATCACTTCTGGTAAAGGAATTAGGAGAAGCTTCATGGTGAAAGTGGTTTTTTAATCAAAAATTGAATGACTAATAGGTTCTAACAGACATTAATTGCCAGATGAATCAAACTGCACAAGAGAAAGACCCAAAGGTTATGTTTAGCAAATACCAAGAAGTCCAGTTTTACTGGTATGTGCAAGAGAGTAGTAGAAGAATTTAGCAAAAGGAGATAGGAGTCAGATCATGGAGTGTCTTGAATACCATGCTAAGGAGTTTAGATTTCTAAAATATAAATTTATGGTTGACACAAGGAAGAGCTTCCTGACAATCAATGCTATCCAAAACAGAAATGGATTCCCTTGGGAAGTAATGTATTCTCCATCAATTGTACTCTTTAATCAAAACCTGGATGACCACTTTTCAGGTATGATATAGAGAGATCATTCTTCAGACACTGATTGGCAGTCTTTGAGGTTCCTTCCAATTCAGTGCTTCTGTGATGCTGGGATTCTGTGAGGAAAGAATTTACTTCTGTAGCCAATTGAAGCCATCTAATGAAATGGCCAAAGCTGTCCTGCTGGAAGATTGACTCTGGCAATGCCATGTAAAGGGGATCATGGCATCATAAATATAGAGCTGGAAGAGATCTGAGTTCACCTAATCCAAGTCCTTCTTTTTAGAGATTGGGAAACTGAAACAGTCTCTGCCCTCAAGGAATGTATATTGGGACAGACACTCATAACAGAAGTTGGGAGAGTGTCTTGGAAGCTGTTAAACAATGCAGATGTGCAAACCGTAGTATAAGCAGAAAGCAAGGACTTTATTCCTTGGACTTCTCATCGATCACCATGCCAGCAGGTACAGAAACCAACTTAACCCTTTCATGCTTTAGTGCCCTACTGTCTTGATTGGTCATTGCCTGGGTCAAGCCAAGCTTTACTTCCATCCCAGACTTTTTCTCACTATCTGCCATGCCACAGAAATTCTAAGCTCTACCTTTATCTCTACTTGTGGAAACATAATGAGAAGTTATCAATCTGCTGTGTTATAGTTCTACTCACCAATCTTGTAATTTCTCAAAGCAAAATATCATCTCTAGCCACCATTCCCATATATTTATTGTTTCTCTGCATAACAGTGAGACTTTAAACTGCTTGGGGGAAGAAACTGTCTTCTCTTTTGTGTTTATATCCATAGCACTTAGCCTAGTGCTTGGCACCTAGCAAGCACTTAATAATTGCTTTTTCATTCATGCACTCAAGAAGAAAAGTTGCTGAGGGATGGTGGCTAACTAATCATCTGGAAATGATGAGAAACTAGGAGTGAATCCAGGCTTCCTCATTCAATGAGTTGGGAATGAGAAAGGAACAGCTTCCATTTGAAAAGAAATGCAACTAACCTGCAGTGATCAGAGAGAAAACCAGATTTTATTTAAAGGGAGGAGGTAGAGAGAATGTTTGTGAAGAAGTAGAGAAAAAAGAGAAGAGTATCAGCAAAACATTTTAAAATATCCAAAAGAGATCAGAAAAATCTTAAGAAAAGAACAGAGACCAACAAAGCAGTGTAGTTTCTTTTGAACTATCATGTTAAATTTAATACACTTTTAAATACACATACACACATACATACACACATAATTTATTTATTTTGACATTGCTTTCTTTTTAAATTTTGAATTACAAATTTTCTCCCTCTCTTCTACTCTTCCCCACCCACTGAGAAAGACGGCAAATGATATCAATCGTACATGTGAAATCATGCAAAATATTTCCATATTGGCTATATCACAAAAAGTAAAATAAAAGAAAGCGAAAAAATTATATTTTAATATGTGATCAGAGTTCTCTCTCTGGAGGTAGGTAGCATTTTTTCATCATGAGTCCTTTGAAATTGTCTCACAGTTGATCATTACAACACAATAATCTCCTGGTTCTTCTCATTTCACTTTGCATCAGTTCATATAGGAATCGCCATATTTTTTTTCTGAGACCAGCTCCCTCATCATTTCTTATAACACAATAGTATTTCATCACAACAACTTGTTCAGCTGTTCCTCAATTGATGAGCAACCTCTCAATTTCCAATTCTTTGCCACCACAAAAAGAGCTTTTATAAATATTTTATATGCATTTTCTCTTTGATATCTTTGAGATACAGACCTAGTAGAGGTACTGTTGGGTCAAGGGGTATGCATAGTTTTATAGTGGGGATAGTTACAAATTGTTCTCTAGAATGTTTGATTAGTTCGCATCTCAACCAGCAGTTTATTACTGTACCTATTTTTGCATATCCCCTCCAGTACTTGTCATTTCTGATAAGTGTGAGGTAGTACCTCAGAGTTGTTTTAATTTGCATTTCATTAATCAATAGGCAATTTTTTTCATAATACCATAGATAGCTTTGATTTCTTCTGAAAACTGTTCATATCCTCTGACCATTTATGAATTGGGAAATGGCTGGTTTTTTTTTACAAGTTTGACTCAGTTCCCTTTCTATTTAAGAAATGAATCCTCTAGAAAGAAACTTGCTGTAATTTTTTTTAGATTGTTTCATTGTCTATGGTACTTTTTAGCAAAATGTACTTTCCCTGATTATCTCCTTTAATTAGCTCAGGTTTTGCTTTTGCTTTGTCTGAGATTATGATTGCTATCCCTGCTTTTTTTTACTTCAACTGAAGCATAAAAAGATTCTCCTTCAGCCCTTTATTTTAACTCTCTGAGTGTGTTTCTGTTTCATGTGTAGACTTTGTGAACAATATATTGTTGGATTCTGGATTCTAATCCATTCTATTTGTTTCCATTTTATGGGTGAGTTTATCCCATTCACATTTATAGTTACGTTTACAAATATGTATTTCCATCTATCTTGTTTTCTTCTTTTGTCCTCTTTTTTATCCTTCCCTCAAAAGCCTGTTTTGCTTTTGATCACTGCCTCCCTTAATCCTCCCATCCTTTTATCAACCCGCCCCCCCCATCTCTTATTCCCTTCCCCTCCTATCTCCCTGTTAGGTAAGATAGATTTATATAAACAACTAAATGTGTGTGTGTGTGTGTGTGTGTGTGTGTGTGTGTGTGTGTGTATTCTTCTCTCTTTTAATGATTCTGAAGAGAGTGAAGTTCAAGCATTGCCTGCTACCACTCCTTCACTGGAGCACCTTTTATGTAAGGAAATTTCCTCTATTATACCTGTCCCTTTCCTATGCATCCATTTTCCCCACCCCTTCATTTATTTGGAGATTATTCCAACATAATTGAATCACATTCATGCCCTCCGTCTATGTAGACTCTTTTTAATTGTCCTAATAATGATAAAGCTCTTAACAGTTACATGTATCATCTTTCCATAAAGGAATGTAAATAGTCAAACTTTACTGAATTCCTTATTATTACTCTTTATACTTCTCTTGAATCTTGTATTTGAATGTCACATTTTCTATTCATTCTATTCTTTTCATCAGGAATATCTGAAAGTTCTCAATCTCATTAAACATTCATTTTTCCCCTGAAGAATTATACTCAGTTTTGCTGGGTAGGTTATTCTTGACTGTAATTCTAACTCCTTTGCCTTCTGGAATATCATATGTCAAGTCCTATGCTCCTTTAATGTGGAAACTGCTAAATCTTGTGTGGTCATGATTGTTGCTCTACGATACATAAATTGTTTCTTTCTGGATACTTGAAATAATTTACCCTTGAACTGGGAGGTCTGGAATTTAGCTATAATATTCTTGGAAGTTTTCATTTTGGTATTTCTTTTTGGAGGCAATTGGTTGAATTATTTCAGTTTCCCTTTTGCCATCTAGTTAAGATAGCCAGGGCAATTTTCCTTGATAATTTCTTGATTATGATGTCTAAGCTCTTTTTTTATCATGGTTTTCAAATAATCAAATAATTTTAAGTTAATTCTTCTTGATGTATTTTCTAGGTTGGTTATTTTTCCGATGAAATATTTCATACTTTCTTCTTTTTTTCATCCTTTTGACTTTGTTTAATTGTTTCTTGATGTCTGATGAAATCATTAGCTTCCATTTGTCCAATCCTATATTTTTTGGCAAGGCAATGAGGTTAAGCAAGTTCCCTGGGGTCACACACAGTAAGTGTCTGAGGCTATATTTGAACTCAGGTCCTCCTGACTCCAGGACTCGTGTTCTCTGCAATGCTCCAACTATCAAATCTAATTTTAAGGAATTATTTTTTTCAGTGAGCTTTTGTACCTTTTTTTCCATTTAGTCAATTCTGCTTTTTAAGGAGTTCTATTCTTCAGTGAATTTTTTTTAAACCTCCATTTCCATTTGACCTATTCTGCTTTTTAAGGAGTTCTTTTCTTCATTGATTTTTTGTGCCTCTTTTACCATTAGACCAATTCTGTTTTTTTTAAGGTATTTTCTTTTGGGGGACCTCTTTTTACCAAGACATTAATTCTCTTTTCATAATTTTCTTGCATCATTCTCATTTCTTTTCTTAATTTTTCCTCTACCACTCTTATCTTTCTTTAACTCCTCAGGAATTTTTGCTGGCCTTGAATCCAACTAACATTTTTCTTTGAGTATTTGATTGCAGCTGTTTACACCCTTGTTGTCTTCTTCTGAGTTTATGTCTTGGTCTTCCCTCCACTATAGTAGCTTTTTATGATCAATTTCTTTTGTTGTTTTTGTTATTCTTTGCTTATTTTCCAAGCCTATTTCTTGACTTTGAACTTTGTGTGAAAGTTGGGCTCCATTCACCTGGGGATAGGGAAATACCATCCCAGGCTTCGGGCTTCTTGGTGCTATTGTTTTCAGAGATAGTTCCAGGGATCTGTAAGTTTTTATTGCTTCCAAAGTGATGTGATCCAAGAAGAGGTGTGGTCACTGCTCTCCTGATCTGGACTCTGGTCTGGACAGGAAGGGCCCACTTCTCACTTTCAGCTCCAAATACAAAGACTCCTCTTGACCCTGGAACCGTGATCTGGTCCCCTGTTCACCTGTAGCCACAATCACTAGTGCTCCTTTTGGCCTTGTAACTGTGACCAGGGCCACTGCTCCTTTATGATAGAAGGAAAGTATTCCTTTCTGCCCCGGAACTGCAACCCAGAACTACTTACGGGCAGTAAAGTTGCCAATCAGTGCCAGCTGCACCCAGTGCTAGCAAACAATTCCCTGTAATTTCTTTCTGAGCAGTTGTCTGAACCCCTTTGCCCTCTGGGCTGAGAGCTCCCAAAGCTACTGCTGGTGCTGCTATGCTCCGGCCTGGGTCCCATCCCTGTGTCACAGACCTCTCCTGCTGATCTTCTAAATTGTCTTGGGCTCTGCCATTCCAAATTTGATTTGAGGAGTTATTTTGAAGTTGTTTGGATAGGAATGTTGGAAGAGTTCAGCTAGGTTGCTGCCTGTTTTCTGCCATCTTGTCTCTGTCCTCCTAGGATGTTTTTACTTTTTAAGTATTCCATAGAAGCTCATAGTTCCATAAACAATCTTCTTTGACTGCTAGAACGTAATGTTTTGTGAGTAGGGATTGTTTCATTTGTCATACTTGTATCCCCAGCGCTAGTGGAGTGCCCAGTACATGGGAGATGCTATATAAATAAAGGTTTTATTGATTGAGTCTGTTCTTCTACAGAAATATTTTATTATATAGACAGCACTGTTGATAGTTTTGTGGAGCTAATGATTTTCTGATGGTCCATCTACTAGGTACCTCAACTTATACTAAATTGACATGTTTATTACGGAGATAAAAATATAAACTTGATTTTGCTTAGGACTTGAAGGTTTGAAATACATTTTACATATGTTATCCTTGTGGATCCTCACAACAATTCTGTGAGAGAGGTGTCATATTATTCCCATTTTATAGATGCAAAAACTGAGGAAGTCAGAGAGTAAGTGATTTGCCTGGGGTTACAAAACTAATAACAGTCTTAAGCAGGATTTGAACTCAGGTCTTTCTGACTCCAGGCCCAGCACTCTATTTGCTATAGCACTTCTGTTGAAAATCATTATTTCTACATTACCAGGTATGGGGAAGGAAGGTAGAGCTGAGCACATGATGATGATAATGATGTTGATAATAGTAACAGTAAATAAATAACATTTATTAAGATTTAAGTTTCAGAAAACATCATGTGAATGTCATCTCATTTTATCCTCTCAATAATCCTGGGAGGTGTTATTTTTATTTACCCCATTTTACAACTGAAGAAGCTGAGGCAGATAAAAGTTAAGTGATTTGCCTAGGCTCACTCAGCTGGGAGGTGTGTCTGAGACAGGATTAAAACTCAAGTCTTCCTGACTCCAAATTCAGCACTCAGCCCACTGTAATAGCTAGCTGCCTCTGGTGAATACCACTATCCTTACAGCATGGCCAAGTTTGGGAAAGGAAGGATGGAGCTAAGGAGATCTTGATGATCATAGCTTGTATTTATACAGCATTTCAAGGTTTGCAAAGCACTTTGTGACTCTATCCCATTATATCCTCACCACAACCCTGGAAGGTAGGCACCATTATCCCAATTTTATAGATGAAGAAACCGAGGCAGACAAATTAAGCAGGTTGTCCAGGGTCAAGTTTGTCTGAGGCACGATTTGAACTCAGGACTTTCTGGTTCCGGGTACAATGCTCTATCTAATGTTCTATCATTTAGTCATCTCTAATGCAAATCACTGTTGCCATTCTCATATTATGAGGAATACGAGGAGTATAAGAAAGAAAGAGTGGAGTGAGGGACGCTCCAACTGCAGCAGTGCAGCTACAGTCTTCTTATGCCACATACTGCCCTCTCTCACAACCCAAGATCACCTATGAGTCCTTAGAGCCATCTGGAGGTTTAGGATCCAGGCCAGTGGCAATGTGTGGTATTTCTGGGTGGCAAGGTTTAGGAGGAACCAGCAATCCCTCAGTATTTAAGAAAAATTCAGTAGAGGCAACATGGCCCCAGAGCCAGGGCAAGAGGGGGAGGGCCATGATTCATTGACATTTTCTATAGTGGGAGTCAGTGTGTGTGATGGGAAAAGTGGGAGGGGAAGTGAGAAAGAAAGAGAAGGAGGAGGGAGGTGAGACATCGCATGACAGAATGTATACACGGAAAAGAGACACTGGTCAGGGAGGTAAACCCATGATCCTGTTTTTTTAATCTACCAAGATACCATAATATAACTGGACTTCAGTGAAAGGACTGAATACATTTACTTGTCCATTAATTTGGTAATTTGATAAAAAAAAAAAAAAAAGCTTGTGGTTATGCGAAGAGATAATGGATAACAGATCCAAAAGAATTAGGGTAATTTTCTTCTTTTATATCATCTAACTTCTATGGATATGAAAAGTAAATGCTTCCACTAGGGAATAAAACACTCAGCAAACCCTGTTTAGCATCTATGAGCAGGGTTGTCATATGGTTACTAAAATGAGTTATCTTCAATCTTCAGACTGTGTGTTCATTCTGTGTATCTCTAGATACTGGCCTCAGGGACTGCACACAGCTGCTGGAAGTCACATAGACTCTCTGTGAATAAGGATTAAAGATTATAGCTCCTTTATCTAGTAAGACAATAGGGATTCTCATCTATTACAGTCCCACAGGAAAACTTTTCCCCATAGTTTTTCAATCAAGTTCCACGGAAATTGTATTGGGTGCTATAATTTTAACTATCACACTGGCCCATTAGTTCACAAATGGTGGTTATATTACTATGTGCTGAAGATTTCTCTTCTTTTATCCCACGCTCACTAATATTAACTCTGAATTCCTTAGTCTGTCATTTAAGGCCATCCATCAGCTGCTTTGCCTAGAGGTTTCAGGACTCTCCAATGCAGTTTCCATCTTCCAAGCAAGACAATCTGTGGGCTATCACAGAACATGACTACATGACCTGCCCTTCCCCCTCCAATCCCCCCATATATGGTTCTCCCTTCCTGGAATGCCCCCCTACTCTCTCCCTGACAATCCATGTTCTTAGATTCATTTAGGACCTGCCTCTAAAATAGAACTCTAGTGTATCTTCCTTGATTAACCACTCCCAACTATTATCATTTCCTTAATCAGCATCCTGTCAATAATTATGCATTCAGTTGAAGGCATTATGTTGTGCTTATGATGACACTTTCTAATTCATCTCAAGTTTTTATGTTTCTCTACCTTCCTCTTATTTAATATACCGTTTCTTGAATATAAAAGATAAAGTGATTTGATGCTTAGATCACTGTATTTAGAGTCAAGAAACTTGGGTTCAGATTCCAGCTCTGCTACCTAGAAATAGAACATAACCTACACGTACTACTTTGGGCAAACATTGTCCTCCTCTAAATGTCAGTGGTGTTCTTGTGGGATATACATTGCCTTCTTCTGAATGCTGATAATATCCTGATGGGGATGGAGTGACCTGGACAACCTCTGCATTCCCTTCCAACTCTAATACTCTGTCATTTTCTCATGCTTCTGAATCCTCCATACTCCTCAGTACGACAGTTGAGACAAGGAGCTATTCCTTCAGTGACTTATCAATCAACATTTACTAAATGTTTACTATGTACCAGGACATAAAACAAAATAAAATTGACCTTGCCCTCAAGGAACTTATATAAGAAAGGAAGAGATAACATAAGCAATAGGTATATACACAAAATGAATGCAAGGTATTTTTGAGAGGCAGTGCAGTTTCCTTTTATGGAATTTACACTGGGCAGGGTGTGGTTATACTCCCTGATATTTGGGGAGGCTGAGGCCGAGGCTGAGACTGGTCCATGGTTGGAGCTTGGGAATTCTGAGCTGAGGTAGGGCTAAAGCTGATTCAGTGTTTGTGCCAAGCCCAGCACAAATATAATTGGCCCTTTCAGAGCAGGGAGTAATCCACTGCATCCCGGGCCATTGCTAGTCATGTTAACTTTTGTCCTGTCACTGGACTTTGATGACTGGGGAAGAAAGAGTGAGGCTCATGACTGCACAAATGTCTCACTTAAATCCAATTCATGCACATCACTCGTGGTGGTATTGATCCTCTTCAAAGACAAAGCACAAACAATAACAACTGGGCAGGGAACCAATCTGCCCTCTCCCATAATGGTAGCTAGCACTTACATAGAACTTTAAAGTTATCAAAGCTCTTCACATATGCTAACTCATTTGATCTTTACATGCCCAACTGAGGAGACTGAGAACAGCCTGTTTCTTGGGTCTGTGAAAAAGATAGAATTTTTATCCTTTAAAGAAGAGGTAGGAGCCAAAAAACAAATATGGAAATTGGTGAGGAATACAAAGAGAAAAATGAAAGGCCAAACATAATCAAAGACAGAAGGGGTAGGAAACAGTCTAGTCACCAAGAAGATAAACCAAGAGTGCAACTCACAAAGGCAGGAGTGAAATGAATTTAAAGAATTAGTCATTAATTTTGCAAAAGTATTACACTTAAAGGAAAATGAATTAAACATATTTATGAAATAGGATCAAATTCTCCAGAGACCGTGAGGTGACAACAAGAAACTTCAGAATGTTTTAAAAGAGAAATAAAATTTTATGAAGACCATATCATATTTGAAATTACACTGGAAATCAGAGATTTCAAGGAAGAAATAATGAAAAACAAACAGTAGAATAGACCACTTAGGACAAACAACGGAAATTTGATGAAAATAAATAGAGGATCTGAAAAATAAGATATTGAAAACTCAAAATATAAAAGTGGAAGAAAATTTGGGAAAAGAAAGCAAAAGACAGAAACTTTGAAAGAATACATTAATTCTATATAAAACAAATGACCTTGGATACAGGGTGCTCAGAGGTTATGTAAAAGTTATAGCTGCAGTGTAAAAAAATGACAAATTTTAAAACCTGAATACCACACATGGAATAATAAAAGAAAATTGATCAGAATTTTCAAAATACAAAGAACACTGTATTAATTAGTCAAGTATATTCTTCACCCCAGAAAAAAGTATCTTCATGATTGAAACTTGAAGCCATGTCATAGTTAAATTTAAGAATTTCAGTGTCATAGCCAACACTTCAAAAGCATTGAGGAGAAAGTCCTTTAACTAAGAAGGAAAAACAATTCAAATTACATACGATTACTCTGAAGGCATGAGAAATCAGAGGAAAGAATGGAATAGGATACACACATATATACATACAATCATACATATATATACATACACACACACACACACACACACACATACATATAAGCTGATCTTAATCATCATTTAAGAAAAAAGAGATATACCTTTAACTAGAGAGAAGCATGGAGGCTTGAATGACTATTAAATACCAAATATAAAAAATGAAATTAGAATAGCCAATCACAGTATCTGCACTTCCTATACTCTTGCTCTATCATCTGTGAAAATTCATCAAGGTAAAAAATAGAAACAATGTGAACCAAGAGTATGTAACTGAAGATGAGTGCTAAACGGTGGCATCATGACAAACGGAACTTTAAGGATCTTACCAAGAGTGTTAAAGGTTAAAATAAACTGAAGTTGACAATTTAAGCTAAGGACACATTAAAGAGTTTTTGGTTTGTTTGTTTGTTTGTTTGTTTTGAATTGTTGTTATTGTTGCTGATAAATTGATGGGAAATAGATGATCAAAACAGAGACCCACTCTTCTAAAAGAAGATAGGTTAAAGGCCTTAGGGGTGCCAAGTCTGATGAAGAGTGGACTTTGAAGCAATAGTGGCAGGAGAGGACATAAGAGTTATCTCTCAATATTTGAAAGCCTGTCACCTAGAAGAGGGATTCTCCTTGTTCGTTTTGGTACCAGAGGGAAGAAGCAGGAACCGTTGGCTGCAAAGAGGAAAATTTTGACTTAAATAAATTTAAAAAAACCTTTCTAGTGATTAGAATTATCCAAAGGCAAAAATAGATTGTAGAAGTTAAATGGTTTCTTAGCACTGGAGATACTCAAAGACCAAATGACCACTTCTTTTGTATGTGGTAGACAGGATTCTTTTTTTAATTTTGAGGGGGGAAGGCAGGGCAACTGGGGTTAAGTGACTTGCTCAAGGTCACACAGCTGGTAAGTGTGTCAAATCTCGAAGGCTGAATTTGAACTCAGGCCCTCCTGAGTCCAGGGCCAGAGCTCTACTCACTGCACCACCTAGCTGTCCCAGTAGACAGGATTCTTGTTCAGCTATGGGTTGGACAACATGGCCTTCAGTGCAGCTTCCAACTCTAAGATTATGTCATTGTAAAATAAAAAATTCTACGCTCTTTTTTTAATTTTATTTTTAATTTATAGAATAAAATTAGCATTTCCATAACATAGTACTAGTTTTCAAAAAAGAAAAAAAAATGATGGACTTCCACTAAAATTCTAAAACAAATTTTATAAAGAGATGTTTACGGATGTTTAGGAAGTCAAGTGATGCTCTCTATATGTAGGAATGGTTTTAATAATAACAATAATAATATAAATAATAATAGCTAGCATTTATATAGTGCTTTTAGGTTTGCAAAGTACTTTAAACAGTACCTGGTACATAACAAGTGCTTAATAAGTGATATAATAATTAAATTAATTAATTTACATATGGTATCTCATTTGATCCTTACAGCAACTCTGAAAGATAAGTGCTTCATTGTCCCCATTTATTACAGATGAAGTAAGGAAGGCTGAGAGAAGTTTTGTGACTCACCTAAGGATATACAACCAGTTAAGTTTCTGAGGCAGGATTTGAACTCAAGTTTTCCTGAATCTAAGCCCTCTGTGCCATCTAGCTATCAAGGCATTAAGAGGCTAAGAGTGGCAGATGAGAGGTGGGGGACAGGAAGAAGAAACAGAAAAGATAAGGAGACATAGAGAAAGAGAGACAGAGACAGAGAGGGAAGGAAAAAAGTGAGGAAGGAAGGAAGGAAGGAAGGAAGGAAGGGGACAAGATTAGTTGAATAGTCATCCCGTAGCAGTCATTTACCTAGATTTTGCAAAGCCTTTGACAAAAATTATTCTGCCATCCACAAGGGAAGTACAAGGGAAAATGTAGATGAGAAGACAGTGGCTGAGCTTATTGGTACCTTTCCTCCTTAAGCTCTTTATTGGGAATGATCTGTGATGAAGAAAGATGCCCAAACTATAGTCAGAAGTATTTACAAGTGCTTTAAAATCTTTACAGATTAATTAGAAACAAACTCTAGAAATTTGATGTATGAGTAAGATTAGGCAATCCTGATTTAGTTTGTGATTGTGTTGTCTATTTTTCTGCACACCTAGTATACATGCTCCTTTCATATATGCAAAGTTGTCAAAGATATAGCCATTTTGAGAACAAATGGGTGGTTATTCCATCTTCCTTTCAAAACCAGGATGACTAGAGATCCAAATTGGTATCCATTCATTCATTCAAAAATCGTTATAAAATGACAGTGCTAGTTACTGTACTTGGCCCTAGGAATACAAAGATGGAGGTCAAAGTGCCCCTGTCCTCAAGGAGTTTACATTCTACTGGGAGGAAAAACATGTAGCATCCCCTCTGGAGCCTTTCTTTCAACTTAACCTCACAGGTGAGTTGTCCCCAAGAAACGATTATTAGATTATTACCACCACCAATTCTCCCCTTCCTCCTCTCCCTCCCCTTCTTCCTCCTCCTTCTTTCCCTCCTCCCCTTCCTCCTTTCCTTTCTTCTCCTTTCCCTCCCCCTCCTTCATCTCTTCACCCTCCTCGTCTTCTTTTTCTTCCTCCTCCTCCTCTTCCTCTTCCCTCTCCTCTCTCTCATTTCCTCTTCCCCCTCCTCCTCCTCCTTCTTTTCCTTCTCCCCCCCCTCCTTCTTTTCCTTCTCCTCCTCCTCCCCCAATCATCCTCTTCCTTTTGTTCCTCCTCCTCTTCCTCCTCCTCCTCTTTCTCCTCCTTCTCTACCTCCTTGACTCCTCCTCTTCCTCCTTCTCCCCTCACCTTTCTTCTCCATTTCCCTCTTCCTCTTCCTCCACCTCCTCCTTCTTCTCCCCCTCCTCCCCAACGCTTCTCCTTTGAGGGTTATATCTAGTATCTCTGAGTGACTGAGTTTCTAGTACTTCTACTCATGAGATCCCACCACTGTGTTTCCCAGTGATTTTCAGTGAGATTTTGATTAGCTTTTAAAAAGGTATTCACTAAGGGAATGTAGCAGGGACAGGCTGTGCCAAACATCCTCCCAAAGGTTTGATGCACTCTCTCCCACAAATATATGCAAGGCTCATGCAAACTTAGAACACACAGGTAGTGAATCATATATGTAGAGGCTCCATGTGGCAAAGGGCTAACTCGGAACTATGATTAAGTGAAGTCCTTCTATCCCTTTGTAGAGTTCTCATGAAGTTCTCCTTCTGTGCACCATGCCACCTGTGTAAAACCTATAGTTGGCACTTGTCTGGTGAAGAATGGTCACGATCCTTGGTGAAAGCCAGGGTGCCTGACCTTCTTGCCTTTTGAATCTGTCAGGACATCTCCCCTGAGACTTGTCACCTTCCAGACAGATGGTGGGGTAACTGTACATGGAGAGCCTCTCCTTTTGAGGCTATAACTTTCTGTCAGCCTTCAATGTGTTTTTCTACTCCCAAATGGATGACTTAGTTTCTCCTAGTGCTTTCTCTCCAGGGAGGAGGGTCAAAGACAGTGTACTGAGGGAGGAGAAAGAGAAAGAAACCTAAGCCAAAATCAAACTCCCCTCTCCTTCCAAAGACTTTCCTTCTCAGGGGCTTGGATTCAACTCTCTTATTCATGACTTGACCAACTGACTGACTTCACATATCCTTTCTATTTATATATAAGCCCAGAAATATGTCTGACTCAGCCAATCTGGGGCATCATCAGTCTTTATCTAATCACCAGAGCACTTCAATCCTTTCATATTGACTGAGGATGTTTTCACAACTAATATACATTTTGGAGCAATGGATAGAGCACTGGGTCTGGAATAAATACACTAGGCATGGGACCTTGGACAATTCATTTAGCTTCTGTTTGCCTCAGTTTTCCTCAGCTTTAAAATGAGGACAATAATTGCACCTACCTTCCAAGGTTGTTATGGGTATCAAATTAAATATGTGTAAAATGCTTAGCACAGTGCCTGGCATACAGTAGGCACTACATAAATGCTAGTCCTTGTTGTTATTGATAGCCTTCTTGGTTTATATTAATTAGGGTGGAAATTGAAACTCCCATCTTTGATGCAGAATTCAGAGGGATTTATTTATTCTGTTTATCCCCAGAGGGCAGGGCAAGAAGCCACAGAATTGGAAGGTTCAAAGGAAAACAAATACGGCTGATGTGAACAACAACTTCCTAAAGTTTAGAGCTCTCCTTCAGGGGAATGGGTACCTGGGGAGATAGTGGGCACTACTTCACTGGTATGTTTCAGTCATAGATTGGATGGCCACTGGGCATTATGTTATACTGGGATTCCTTTTGTGTGTGATCCGGGCTAGTTAACTATTTAGGTCCCTTCTAACTCTGTTCTATGAGATTAGTACAAAATCTTTAGAAAAAAAATTGAAGGAACATGGGGTACTAGCAACTGGGAGAGGGCACCAACCAGGCCTTGGCTTGATGTAACTGATAGGAAGTCGATAGGCCATCTCTCTTGCTAGAACTGGTCAGAAAGCTTACCACCCCCAACTAATCACTCCAACAGGAAGGCTGCTCACGTATCCATGTGCCTGCACAAAACAATATTTTCCAGAAACATCATTATCAGCATCAGCAAATGTTTATTAAGCACCCACTGGGTGCAGAGAATTCTACCGGGCACGTGGTGGAGCCGGGGCCTCTTTTCTAACCAAGTCCTTTTGTTTCCCATTCTGTTCTGGTAGTAATAACATACCTTGGAAAGAGAGAATTGCTCCACATAATCAAACTTATTATCTGATTTGATCATTATTTTGATTGCTATTATGATTTATAATAGAGGTCATTATTTTATTACATACTTTCTGTGTATAATTAAGTTACTTTAAATGAAGACTTTCATTCAGCTCAAGTTAGGGAGAATAATATATTTCTGATTTTTCTCATCATCAACTACAGGAGAATGGAGCCACAAATAGAAAGCATTGTATTATAGAGAAGTTTTAGAAAAAAATTTAGGCTATATTGTACATAAAAATGAGAAGATTGATGGAGTTTAGTATTAGGTAGATTTCATTATTTCAATAAATTACCAGAGAGTTGTCAGAGAAGCAAGCTAGGATTTTTGCTTTGTTTTGTCAAGCTCACATTCTCTGTTCACAATAAAGATTTTGAGTTTTTAGGGGGGAAACATGTTCATTTTGTTTTATGTTGGTGTATATGTGAAATTTCAACACAGTGTTTATGAAAGGCAAAATGACCAAAGAATAAAAAAGGCAGAATGTTTAAAGACTGGATTGAGAATTGTGGAGAGAGAGATAGCGAGAGAAACAGACAGACAGACAGAGACAGAGACAGAGAGACAGAGAGGGGGAAGGAGGGAGGGAGGGAAGGAGAGAGGGAGAGAGAGAGAGAGAGGGAGGGAGAGTGAGAGAGAGAAAGAGGGAGAGAGACAGAGAGACAGAGAGAGAACAGAGAGACAGACAGAGACAGAGACACACATACACATAGACAGACACAGAGAGATAGAGAGACACAGATAGACAGACAAAGACAGACAGAAACAGATAAAGAAAAAGACAGAAGGAGAGAGACAGAGACAGACAGAAACAGAGACAGAAGGACACAGAGAGACACAGACAGACAGAAAGCTAGAAAGCTAGAGAGAGACAAGGGTGTAAACAGGCAAGAAGAGAGGCAGACAAACGGACAGGGACAGAAGGATGGATAGATGGACAGGTAAACAAACAGACAAACATAGAGAAAAAAGATAAAAACAGAGAGAAAAACAGAGACAGAGAAAGAGACAGGGAGCCAGGGAGCCAGAGAGAAAGAGATATATTGTTAGGGAGCTAGGGAGAATTTGATCTGAAATATCTTTTCCAAAGACAACTATTTCCTCCCAAGACTATTTTCTGTCTCCATCTAATCATAAGAGAAACAAGAATAAATATTTTATTTGATGAATTATTCCTTCCTTGCCTATTCACATCTTTCAATCTGGCCTTATACAGAGGAAGGTCCAGCCAATTTCTTAGGGAAAGTTTTAAACTTTCAGGAAATCTTCTCTTTTCCCCTTGGCTTTGTTCGGCAATTTGAGAAATTCCTTAAAACACAAAAATAGTGTGTCCAACAGCAAATATGGAAACTATTAATCAAATGTGGAAAAAATCAAGTCGTATAATCAGAGTCACTAATAATCACATCAACTGGCTCCATCCATACACCTTTAGTTGTTTAACCTACATAAATTTCCAGTGTGACTTTCTTTTATCCTCCCAGTACTTGGCTTACCTTTCTATAGATGTTCAGTAAATATTTGTTGAATGAATGCTGGATTTGGAATCAGAAGACCTAAGTACAAGTCTCAGTTCTTCCAATTACTACTTTGTGACCTTGGGCAAATAATTTAACCTTTCTGGGCACCAGGTCCCTCATCTATAAAATGTGGTATCGGAGTAGATGGAGCAGACTCCAGATTTCCTTCTTGTTCTAAATCTATGATGCTCTGAAGCCATGAATGAATGAGGAACCTGACAAAATGCACACTGCCCCCTCCTCCTGTGTCCTGTGGAGCTGATTTGCCCTTGTGTCTCAGCTATCAGGCAGTAAAGTCTTTGACAGAATTTTTTTGAATAAAATACAATTGTACACCTCTTCAAGAGAAGATTGGTAGCAAAGTGAGTCACTCATTGTGTCCTCCTCCTTATCCTTAGAAACCTAACCCATATGATAAAGCAAAACTCCATAATAGCTAGTCAGGGTAAATTCATCTTCAAGTCAGTCAATCTGAATTTACTGAGCATCCACCATGTTCTAGAGGCAGCTAGGTGGCTCAGTGGATAACACATCTGTCCTGGAATCAGGAAGACTCATCATCCTGAGTTCAAATCTGGCCTCAGAAACTTCCTAGTTGTGTGACCCTGGGCAAAGCACTTAACTCTGTCTACCTCAGTTTCCTCATCTACCAAATGAGCTGGAGAAGGAAGTGGCAAAACCACTCCAGTATCTTTGCCAAGAAAACCCTAAGTGGGGTCATGTAGAGTAAAACACAATTGAACAACCACCACAAACCATGTCCTAGGCACAATGGAAATCAGTGGAAATACAGAGGAAAGGCAAAAGACAAAAACAAAAACAGACCCTGCTATCAAAGATCTCCCAAGCTAATGGAAGAAACAACATGCAAACAACTCCACATGAACAATTCATGTATAGGACAAATCAGAGATAATCTCAGAGGGAAGGAACTAAGATTAAGGATGACCAGAAAAGGCACCTTGTAGAAAGTGGGGCTTTAGCTGAAACTTGAAGCCAGTGAAGCCAGGAGGCAGAGATAAGGAGAGAATTCCAGGCATGGAGGACAGCCAATGACAATGACTTCGGTTTGTATCACTGGATCACAGAATAAGTGGAGACAAGATTAAGGTGTGCCAAGGAGAGTAAAGTGTGACAAGACTAGGAAGGTAGGCAGAGGCCAGGTTATGAAGGGTTTTCAAAGCCAAAAAAAGGATTTTCATAGGTAAGTCTGGAGGTAATAGGGAGACACTGCAGTTGGTTGAATAGGGTGTAACGTGGTCAGACCTGTATTTTAGGAGGATCGATTTGACAGCAGAATGGAGGATGGATGGGAGAGGTGAGATACAAAGGTAGGACAGAAATTACAAGATTTAACAATTGATTGTACGTGAGATTGAGGGTTTAGAGGTGAGAATGACACCTGAGATTTAGATAAAAATGGGATGAAACTTCAAATCATTTAATTTCAAGGTGGGTTATTCTATCAGGATTCATCAATCAATCAAGAAGTATACATTGATATTTTCCTGGCTACACAAGTGGGATCATATTATGTGGTCATAAATTTAAAACCAGAACCTTCCCAATTCACTCTCTCTGTGCAACTGGCAAATTAATGATACTGAACGGAAGTCTGAGTCACTACCCAGCTGAAGAAGCTTCAATGGCTGCCACCTCCAGCATAAGATACAAATGCCTCAATTTAGCATTTGGCTTCACCACCTACCTCCAGTCTTCTTTTCCAGGCTTATGGTACATTGATCTACAGACTCTTTTTCTGCCATATTTTCCTACTCATGGATTTCCTTATACAATATTCCATCTCTTCTCTATGCACGATCACATGATTTGTCCCTCGTGTTTAGAATGTACTCTTCTCCTCACCTCTATTTCTTGGATTTCCAAGTTCCCTTTAAAGTTCAGCTGAAGTAACATCCTCTAAATAAAGTCCATCCTGATCCCTCACCGATAGCTACTTTCCTCTTTCCACGCCCATAACTTTGCATGTACTTTGTATGTATTTTGTATTTACTTATCTGTGTTCAGAATCTTCAACCAAATGTACTATGACTGCCTTAAAGGATCAGAGACTAAAGTTTTTTTGTCTTTGTATTCGCTGTGCCTAGCATGATGCTTAACACATAGTAGACATTTAACACATGCTTAATTAAAAGCAGCTAGGAGGCACGGTAGATACAAGGTTGAGCCTGGAGTCAGGAAGATTCATCTTCCTGAGTTCAAATCCAGCCTCAGATACTTACTAGTTTTGTAACCTTGGGCAAACCATTTAACCCTGTTTGCCTCAGTTTCCTCATTTGCAAAATGAGCTGGAGAAGGAAATGGCAAACCACTCCAGTAATGGAAAAACACTGCAAATCTGGTTGTAGAGTCAGACGTGACTGAAAAGCAGCAATAAAAAGGACTTAATAAATAAGTAATAAATAATAAAGAGTAGTCACTTAAATCAAACCCAACTTCTGGTGTTTTACAGATGAGGAAACTGAGTACAAAATAGATTAAGTGACTTGCCCAAAATCATGAAAGTATTAACTGGCCAAGCTGGGGTTTGAACCAAGTCATCTGCCTCTAAATCCATCACTTTTTCTATCAGAACATATTACCCCTGGGCATAGAAGAAATCTAAGTGAATGTACTTCCTTTTATCTAAGGAAAGCATGCTGGATTTGGACTAATTGGTAGAAAGGTCGGTCTGTCTTAGTGGAAAATCAAAATTGTGGAGTACTTAGAAAGATGTGAAATCCTAACTCTTTTCAATATCTCGTCTCATTTTGACCAATAAAGAGGGACCCCACTTGAATCAGCAGTTAAGAAAAATGGCAAGTGGTTGAACTCCTTGGGGGCAGAGAACAATGTTTTTCATCTCTCTCTCCTCTTTTCATATAGTAGAGGCTTAATAAATCTTTGATGAATTGGATTGAACTTTTGCTTACCTAACTTGCTTATTGTTCAATGAAAGTTCTTTCTTCAGTTTGATCTGATTTCATGACCCCATTTGGGGTTTTCTTGGCAAAGACACTGGAGTAGTTTGCCATTTCCTTCTCCAGATCATTTGACAGATAAAGAAACTGAGGTAGACAGTTAAAAGACTTGCCCAGGGTCTCCTAGCCACTAAGTGTCTGAGACCAGATTTGAACTCAGGAAGATAATAAGCCTTCCTAATATTCCAAGGCAGGTGCTCCATCCACTGAGCCACCTAGCTGCCTCTAACTTAGCTATTAGTCTCTATTTACAGAGCAATTGAATTGTTTATACATATACATTGATACTTCCAAAGTACTTGAAAACATGTTTATTCATTTAAGTAAGTAAACATCCTCCTCCTGATCTTGTTTACTCTCTTCATTTGCCCCATTTTCTCTCCTCAGATAAAGCAAGGATTGCCTTCCATCTAGCCCTTAATGCATTAGCAGAGTCCAAGTTAATGAGATTTCACTGGCTGCGATAGAGATTCTGATGCCTTCTTTGCCATTCTTAACCCTGCCTTTTGAGCTGTGTCAATATACTCAGGTGACTAAAAGATGGAAGGCAGTCTATTTTTTTTCTAGGTACTATTTATAATGGCTCTAGGAATGGGACTTCTAGGATGCCCTAGACAGCCTGGAGATGGCCTCAATTGTCCTGTCTGATGTAATTCCACAGACATGGTCTACATCTGGTCTACATTAAAAATTCTCCAGGGACAAGCCTACCTAGGCTGCCCAAAAAAGTATATTTCTGAGTCAAATCAATGAACTGAATCTCATCCATCAAGACCTTATTCCTGTTTCAGATTTGAGTCAGATATGTTGGCAGGAATTGCATGACATAATTTAGACTGTAATGATTAAAGTTCAGACATGTAGTGAGTCTCAAGCACAGGAATGGATAGATAGGTAGCACTAAACGAGGCTATGATCATAGGCTTGTAGACTTAAGGTTGTCAAGGACCAAGTCAGACTGAGTAGAAATCATACTCAAATTCAACATACCCCATGGAACACATTATAGTTTCTTTCAAATCCATCCCTCCTCCATACCTACCTCTTTCTGTTACAGATACCATTATCTTTCCTGTTGCCCAAGTAAGTTCTCAAATCTGGAAGTCATCCCTGATCCCTTCTCTTCCCACCCATATCCAATCAGGTGCCAAGTTTTGTCCACTTCATCTTTCATCTCTTGTTCCCTTCTCTCTCATACAACCTCTACCCTACTTCTCCCATTATCAGCTATTGGCTAGATTATTGTGCTAATGACCTAAACAGTGTTTATGACTATTGTCTCCTGTTGATCATTGGCACAACCACCAAATGAATCTCCTTAAAAGCAGATCTAACCAAGGCATTCTTTTATTAGCTCCCTATTAACTCCAGTCATGCTGACATGGGTCTTGCCGCTGGACTCCTATGACTCTGGAGGGGAGAGCGAGGCTGATGACTTTGCACAGCTCTGCCTCACTCAGATCCGGTTGACTGGCAAGTCAAGATATCACCCTCCTGATGTCATTGGTTTTCTTTGAGAATGAAGGATGCATACCAACAACAATTAAGTCCAGGATAAAATGCAAAATACACAAAATTTTCAATACTTAAAGCCCTCGTCCAAATGGCTTCAACGGATATACCTTTCTAATCTTTCACATATTAATCCCCTTTAAACACTCTCTCAGTTAGACTGACCTAGATATTCTTGGAATACAAGATTCCATTTCTAGCAGCTGAACCTTTAATTAAGCTAAGCTCCATGTCTGAAATGTATTCCTTCCTCCCTTCCAAGTCCTAGAACCCTTAGTGTGCTTGAACCCATAAATACCATGCTGCATGGAGCCTATTCTGATCAACTTCCTCATTTCCATTGCTTAAAACCATAACTAGCATTTATATAGCACTTTAAAGTTTGCAAAGAAATTTTAAAAGTTCCATTTTTTTAATCCTCTAGACAACTCTGAGAGATAGATATTGTTATTATCCTTATGTTATAGATGAGGAAAGTTAAGTGACTGGCCTAGGGTCACATAGCTAATAGTGTCTTGAGGGAAGATTGAAACTAGGCCTTATCGACTCCAGGTCCAATACTCTTATGTACCTGTAACCCCTATCTGCCTAACTACTAGCTAGTTTTCTTACCCCTTTGGGATCACTTTGGGCAGCTAAATGGTACAGTGGATAGAGTGGTGGGTCTGGAGTCAGGAAGACCTGAGTTCAAATGGGCCTCAGATACTTACTAGCTACGTGGTCCTGGGCAAGTCACTTCACCCTGTTTGCCTTAGTTTCCTCATCTGTAAAAATGAGCTGGAAAAGGAAAAGGAAATGGTAAACCAGTCTAGTATCTTTGCCAAGAAAACCCCAAATGAGGTCACAAAGACCCAGTTTGAAATGCCTGAACAACTACTTGCTTATCTTATATAAGCTCTATTCCCTATACCTACTATCTTGAGAGCAGAGACTTTCAGTCTGTGTCTGTTACTCTATTGTTTACGTAGGACCTGACACACAGAGAGTTCTTTATAAATGTTTGATGAATTGAATAGTTCAGAAGCAGAGGTCTTGGTTCTGTTGGTTCAGAAGACCTTGATTCAAATACTGCCTCTACTTCCTACTTCCTGCCTGTATGATCAATCTTTCTGGCTCTCAGTTTGCTTATCTGTCCAGTCAAAAGGTTAGGCTAATTCATCTCTAAGGTCCCTTCCAGCTGCAAAAATCATAGGAGCAAGCCTAGACCTAGCTTTTGACCTGGAAAAAATTGGCCAACCTTGGGCAAATTGCTCCCCTCTTTAGATTTTACAGAATCATAGGTTTAGAAACCTGGAAGAAAATTTGATGTAATAAAAAGTGAACTTACTCTGGATGCACCTGAGTGGAAATTCTCTCTCTGATGGTTACCATCTCTGCCATTTCCCTGGGCCTCAGTTTTCCCATCTGTACAATGAGATTAGATAAAATGGCCTCTGAAATCTCTTTCATATGATTCCTCATTTTCTAGATAAGGAAGCAGATCCTTGGAGAGATTCAGTGACTTGTTCTAGATCATGCAGAGCTTCCTGCCGAATTCAGGTCACAGGACCTGGCAGGAAGGTTCTTCCCTCTTTCTGTTTGATCTCCATCATCCATCACAGGAGGGAATCGGAGAAAGAGAGTCCCATGTAGTTCTGAGGTCCAATCAACGTTGTACATGACACATTGGCATAAGCTGATCCTCTGGGGTTCTCAAGAGTAGGACAAGGGTGAGGTTCAGGGCGTCAGGAAAGGCAGATACCCCCAAAGGGGTGTCGGACACCCTAAATACTTCTCAGATTTAGAGACAGTTTGTAAAGTGGAGATTGAATGCATTAACAAAGTACTTCAGGTACATTGTGGGTTAAATAGTCTATTGTGGGCTGCTCTGGGAAGCTAACCAGCGGGGAGAGTGCATTGCTTCTTTGGGACTGGGTGTTCAGAGTTCCAAATGACTGCGTTGCAAATCAGTTTTTGAAACAGATCTTTTTTCCTAGGGGTAGGGGTGGTGGATACTGCCTGGAGATATCCAAGGATAGACTTGTAGATCATCTGTGGCTAGTCCGTAACTTTTTTTTTAAATCACCACGTGTGCTGAGTTCTCGTATCTGATAGGTTATTAAGTGAATTTGGGATACCTCCAGCAAAGAACAAGGGAAAAGCAAATAATTCCCCTGAAATAAGGATTAGTCCAAATTGATCCAGCTTTTATGATCTGGCAGCCAGCTGGGGTGTATTTTTCCCCCCACGCCCACTAGCCCTTCCAAATTTCGCTTCCTTTCTCTCTACCAACCATAGGGATCTTACTATCTTTATGGGAAGTTTAGTAATATTTAGGTAAGTTTGAAGCTACTAAGCTGAGGCGGCAAGTTTTGCACAGACTTTTTTCCATCCCAGATATGAAGAATATGAGCAGTTTAATATTCTGCTTGTGGGAGAAGAGGCAGTGTGGCATAGAAGGTACCCTGGAGTCAAGAAGACCCAGATTCAAATCCCACTTCTAATAGTGATTAATTGTGTGGCCATCTCTCAGTAATTTAACCTGCTTCTTCGTTTGTAAAAGGGGCATAAGAATCGGATGTATGATTTCATTGATACAGGAAGGAAGCCCTACTATGTGCTAGTCATTGTGGAAGTGCAAAATAAAAGGCAGCCTCTCCCCTCAAGGAGCTTACATTCTAATAAAGGAAGACCACGCACAAGTGGGAACTGAAGGTGGAGGGTGGGAAGGAAGGCACCCAGCAAGGGGCACGGTTATAAAGACCAGAAACCAGGAAAAAGACTGAAAGAGGAAGGAAGTAAACCCTTCTACAAAATACATCCTCAGTAGGAACTCACCAATGGGAGAAGGGGGTGGGACACTTGGATGTTCCAAGACAAGCAGGTCCTAGGCACCGAGAGTAATTTGAGTATGAGAATGTAGCAGAGCCACGCTTTTGAAGCCAAGAATGGGACCCAGAGAGTAATGAAGGCTCCTCTACATGCCTTAGAAGATGCTGTTAGGTTCAAATAAGTTCATCAAAGGATTATGAAGATCTAAGACTGGAAGGTACCTTAAAGATTATTTAGTTCCTAGATAATTGTGAACCTTATTATACAGATGTAGAAACTGAGGCCAAGGGGCTGAAATGAACAGAACAACGGTAATGATCCAAATTCATACACTTCTTATTCAGTCATTTTCTTAGTCCTGTCTGACTCTCCATGACCCCATCTGGGGTTTTCTTGGCAAAGATACTGGAGTGGTTTGCCACTTCCTTCTCCAGCTCATTTTACAGAAGAGGAAACTGAGGCAAACAAGGTTAAGTGACTCACTTAGGGTCACACAGCTGGCGAATGTCTGAGGCCAGATTTGAACTCACAAAGATGAGTCCTCCTGACTGGAGTGCCAGGCACTCTATGCACTATGGCACCACCTAGCTGCCCTTATATACTTAGCACTGCACCCTTCTTCCTGGTAGCCCAAAGGTGTAGGTGGCACATCCTGTATCAATGACCTTCATTTACAGCTGAGGAAGCTCAGAGTTAGCAAGGAAAACGGACTTGCCTCACAGCTCCTGGGTAGCAAGAGAAGAGACAGGAAAACAGATCTTCTCCAACGCCCAGCACAGTGCTTTGCTGAGGAGAGACACCTAATTAAAAGAGATTGCAAAACATTTGATTACATTATCTAACTGAAACCTCACAACAACCTAAGGAGGAGATGACTATGGAGTTTGCGGTCCACATTTTAAAGGTAGAAAAACTGAGGAGCAGAGAGGTGAAAATGATTTTCACAGAACTAGGAAGCAGCAGGCAGAATCTGAACCCAAGTCTAGTTACTCTGTCCAGGAGTCTATGAACTACAAAAAGGTATTGCTGCTGCATTCCCCTGTACAGTCAGCTTCTTTTCTTCATGAGAAGTTCTGGTGAACTCAGAATGGAGAGGGAGGGTGGTACAATACAGAGGGCTGAATTTGGAGATTAGAAGCTGAGGGTTCAAATCCTACCTTTTCTCATTACTATCTGTGTGACCTTGGGCTAACAGCTTAATCTCTCAAAGCCTCAATTCCTCAGTTGTAAAATAAAGGGATTAGAGTAATTGGCCTCTAAGGTCCCTTCCAGCTTTAAATTGAGAATCCTATTAAACCATTTATGGTTTAAGAATCTCCTCATAAATGTAGAAGTCTGGACCTCCAAAACTCATTTTTAAAATCTAGCCTTTGCCAGTGCAAACGTTCCTCCTCACAACTGGCCATTGTCTCCATAAAGACGTCGTCAAGAAGTCTGCCACTGAGCAAAAACAAACAGAAAAACCTAAAGGGCAAAGAAATGCTGCCCAAGAGCATACCAGCAGAAAGTACAAAATTTAGGGGTAGCTAGGTGGTACAGCAGATAGAGTGCTAGCCCTGAAGTCAGGATGGAGCTGAGTTCAAATCTAGACTCAGATACTACTATCTGTGTGATCCTGGGCAAGTCACATAACCACAATTGCCTCCAGGAAAGTAGAAAACTTCTGGCATATTCTCTTTTAAGGAGAAGAAAAGACAAAACTGCAGAAGAGGACACACAGACAAATAGAGATATTTTGTTACTCCCTGGTTGAATGTTTATATATGTATGTGTGTGTACACATATGTATACGCATATATACATACATGTGTATGTATGTATATGTGTGTGCATGCGTATATATACATATACATACACATACATATTTTATAAATATACACACTTTTGAAAATGGCATCTCTTGGAAGTTCACAGTTTCTTTTGCAATCTTTTTGTCCTTTGAATGTTGGAATGCTTGTGTTTGCTGATGGTGACTAAATTCACAATAAAAAAAGAAAATGAAAAATGAAAAAAAGAGACTGTCATCAACTATAAATCTCACACTGTCTTTGTATCTCCTGGCTAACCGAAGATGTCTAGACTGGAGATTCTTTTTTTTTCTACCTAAGATTAAAAAATAAAATAAAAGTTTGCTTTCCATGGCCTGTATCACAGTTAGGTGGTAAGAATATTGAACTGGATGTTACTGGACTTGGGAACAAATCTCACCTTGACTAGTCATTTTCCGTATGAACCTGGGCAGCTCATTGAACCAGTTTTATTCTCGGTTTCCTCTTCAGTGGGAAGTAGGGAGGTAGAGTGGGAAGAGAGTTATCCCTGGAGTCAGGTCCAAATCCTGACTCTGCACTGACTGTGTGTTGTTGAATCATTTTCAGTCCTGTCCAATTCTTTGTGAAAGGGTGTATATTCAGGGAGGTCTAGCCAAGCCATTTTCAGGGCTTCTCATTCACCTTTGGCGTACACTTGTCACCCAACTCTCACCTGTGGCCCCAAGAAGCTGCAGCATGCTCAGTCTCCACACCCCAGTAAAACCATCTTGGCAGATGTGCTAAACCACACTGAGAGTAACTGACAGGCCTCAAACTTCTTGGTGTGTTAGGGGATTGTCTGCTTCAAGAACGTGAAAACTTCCCCAGCAGAACGGGCAGTTGAGAACAGTTTGTTCCAAAGGCCATGAAGGTGGCTGAAGCAGGCACTGTGGAGCTTGGATGGACATCGAGGACACCAAGGTCATCCTGGGCCATCACCAGACATCTTACCTTGACTTTTGTCTTGCCATTGGACTTCAATGATACCGGAAGAGATAGTGAGACTGATGACTTTGTGTGATCCTGCCTCACTTAAATCCAATACACAAGAAAGTGAAGATGTCTCAGAAGACAAAGGGCAAACAACACCATGGGAGAACTGGACAAAAAGCCTTATCTGGATGATAAGGATTGGATAGGTTACTGAGGGTCAAGGTTGAGAAGAGCATATACATTGATGAGCTCAGAGATCCCTCCACTGAAGTATTCTAATATCTCAGACACAGGGAGTAACTGGAAAGCAGCTAGCCTAGCTTAGCCCAGCTATTGTTTAACACTTTAAGGTTTGCACAGTGTTTTACAAATATCATCTCAATTTATCCTCCTAATGACCCTGGGAGGTAAGTACTATTATTATCCCTATTTTACAGGTGAGGAAAGTTGCATGGGCAGAGGTTAAGTGACTTATCCAAGGTCACAGAGCTAATAAGCATATGAGGCTGGGTTTGGATCAATTTTTTCCTAACTCCAAGTCCAGTACTCTATCCATTGGGCCACCTAGATGCCTAAAGTCTTATTCAATCAAACTACCTAAGATCAAAGACATCACCTTATTGGTTGAAAATTACTAGAAATTTATAATTAAATAAGTAAAGGGAGAAATCTCTAATCAAAACTAGCATTTCCTAGTCATGATTCAAGTCTCAGACTCTCCCAAGCAGGTAGAGAGATCAGAGGAGTTCGCAGGAAATAGTGGTAAGGGGTAGTTTTGGTACCGTGGGGCATTTTATTTCCAAGGCAGCTTGACTGATCTCAGATGGAAATCACCCAGATCTTTTTGGTTTGGTTAGGAAAGTATCTCCTCTCAAGTATATGTTCAATGTATCGAGATTGGATAAAGAGGTCCTAACTACTAGCAAAGTTAGTTAATTAATTAATTAATCTGGTTAATTAGAGTATAGTCTTATAATGGCAGACTGGTCTTATGGCAAGAGTACTAGGTTTCATATTGGAGGACTTGGGTTATAATGCCACCTTTATAGCTAATTTCATGCACATCCTTGGGCAAGTCTCATAACTTATCTGGGCCTGAGTTTCCTCGTCTCTAAAATGAGAATGTTGAACTATCCTTTCACCTCCAAGTCTCTGACACTATAAAAAGTCTTTTGCCCATAAAAACTGAGAATTCCCTTTAGATTCAAGTGACCAAAATCCAGAATCCTCCAAGACCTTCTATATAAGAGTATTCCAGACTCTGACCTTTTCACTGTGGTCTCTTTCAGAAGCGGGGGGTGGGGGGGAGGGGGGGGGGGAGGGGGGGAGGAAGGGTGCTTTACAAGGAAGTGGGAGGAGGACAGAAATGCATTTTAATATATTTTTATGATAAATATCGTTAAACTCAAATTTGAAGCTATATATTTTTATTTTCTGTGTAATGCTCAGAACGCAAGAAATAGTCATTTCATAAGGAGTTGGAGTAAGCAGTTACTAACAATGAAGTCACTATTTTAATGAAACCTGATCAACTTTCCTGGATAATTTGGGATTTTTTAAACAACATATTTCAAGGCAGAAAAAAGGGAAAGAGAGAGAGGAAGAATGAAAGACCATACGTTTGGCAGAAATGAAAAATGGTTTCTATGGCAGCTTGATTTGGACATGGAAAACCTGTTTCAGACTATTCATAAACCCAACTCTTGCAAACTATTTATTATGTACAATAAATTATATGAAACATGTAATGAAAAATTAGAATTGTTTTGGAACTCTGAGAGTTAACTAGGAGAGTTAATTAAAAAGTATTTGAGGGGGGGAGGGAGAGGGAAGGGGAGGGTGGGACCTGGGTAAGGGATGGATCCTGGGGCTCTCTGGCCTACTAGCCTAATGGATTCTCATCCATTCTTTGGCTGTTCCTTTCCTGTCCCACCCTCCACCTCCTCCCCCCACCCCACTGTTCACCAATCCTACACAAATGTCACATTCTTTAAGGAGGAAAAAATGTGGAATGTGTCTCAACCACATCAAGTACATCATTTTCACAACTGAAATCCAATTCATTAAGACTCTATTCTTCATGCATGAGTGGCCATCTCTCAGTTACACACACCCAAGGCATAACTCCAAGGAGGTCAGCCAGGCACCAAAATAAAAAAAAAAAAGAAAGAAAAAAATGCATTGCCAACTCATATGTTTTAAGCCATTTAATCTGTGGGAGGAAGAAACAATGGTGCTAAACATGAATACTCCAATTGGGGTGTTTATTTCTCTGTAGGTCCAGGTCCAGAGGAGTTAGGTCTTCAGAACCAATAGGTCCATTTCATGTCCAGTAAAGAGAAGAATAAAATATAATTCCTATCCTCAAAGAGTTTCCAATGAATGAATAAAAGAAACCATAATTAAGTCTTTACTTTGTGCAAAGCCCTGGGAATACAAACAGAAAAGTAAGACAATTCTCACTCTCAAGGACTTGCTATGCTCTGGGTATTTCCTCTGGCTCTCTCTCATCCCCACCTCTTGGCTTCTCAGGATTCCTTCAAGTCCCAGCTAAAATCCCATCTTCTACAGGAAGCCTTTCCTAATCCCCCTTAATGCTAGTGCCTTCCACTGAGATTATTTCCAATATACCTTGTGGATTCACATAGTTGTTTATACACTGTTACCCATCAGATTGTGAGTTCCTCAGGGGCAGGGACTGTCTTTTGCCTTTCTTTGTATCCCAAGCTCTTAGCACAGTGCCTGACATGGTGCTTAATAAATACTTATTGATTGACTGACATTCTAATGGTAGGGACCACACACACACACACACACACACACACACACACACACAATTTCAACTGCAAGCCAGATGGAAAGGTTCCATCATCTTTAGGGCATAGTAGCAAAGTAGAAGGCAATGTCTCTTCTTTAAAGACCTTTCCATCCACAAAAATCAAATTGGTTTCAGATGTTGAACCATTTGACAATACCAAGGATTTTGGTGGCAAGAATTTTGTTTTTCATGCCTTTGGCTTGTGTGGCTGTAGCACCTTCAGGAACAGTTGCCAGGCTGGATCTCTACAAGGATTGCTTCCCAAGATGATGGCTGTAGCCACTGGGCTACAAACACTGCTGTTTCCAAGGCTCTTGGCCCCAAGGTCTTGGGTTATCTCCATCAGGTGTGAGGGGAGAGGGCAGTCAAGGTGGTGGTAGGGATTTGACTTGCTTGGCACATGCTGCCTCCTCTTTCTCCCTCAGGGTGTTTGGTTGCTAAGTAGGCTTGCATGCCCTCTGGGTAGCAGTTGGTTGGCAGTTGGTAGGGATGGCTGACTCCTTCTCCACAGGAGCTGCTTCCCTGTAGGATGACTATGAGGGCTGGACTGAAAGTAAGACCGGTGATCAGCAACTGAGGGGAGTTGCTACTCCCACGGTTCTTGTGTTCATCTGTCCATTGTTGGCAGTTGGTCAGCAGTTATTGCTGGTGTTGAAGAGGAAGTTGGACCCCTTCTATACAATGATTTCTCTCCTTCAATACTATCTGTGGGGCTGGGATCGAATCTGGAACAATTCAAGAACAATCCAAAACAGTACTCAGCCAAGTGGTAAATGGAGCTATCCAAATTCTGATTGCTATAGAAAGTCCGATAAGGGGGACAGTAGTACAGGAAAGACTTGTCAGGAAAGGCTTTATTAAAAATGTGGTCTTTGAAAGCCATAGAGAATTTAGAAATTGAACAGGAATAGGAAGAGGACATTTCTCACATGAGGCATTGTGAAAGAAATACTTTTTTATAGTTGGCCGATGAACTATGGCAGTGAGGTGGTTAAAAGCTTGGAAGCCTCAACAGAGGTTTGTCTTGTGCTTTCTTCTTAGGCAACTTGCTTTTCTTTCACTTTCTTTTTAATTTAAAAATCATGCTCTGATCCAATTGATTCAAGGTGCTACAGCCACACAAACATCATTTTAATGATCTATCTTCACCTTTCCTTCTTTAATTTTGGAAATCACTGGTATCAATATTATGATCTTAAAGACAGAAAAATGAAATTTAAGACAATGGAAAAAAATGTGGGATGTCTGGACTCTATAATAATTGGCTTTAAAATAAATATAGTGACACTTTTTTTACATATAATTCAGCTATCCAGTTATTTCAATTATAGGGAACCTAGACAAAAATCTGGAAATAAGAGGTGGGGAGAGGCCTCTAAGCAGCAGGTTTTTAAAGAGCAGTTTTTTTATTTTAAAGCTTGAAAACTATAACATCTATTTTCCTCACAGGAGAGTCCCTTGAGCTGCCACTCAGAACTTATTCTCCCTTGACTTGAGTTAAATTCTGTCAAGTTCATGGTATAGTAGAAAGAACAATGGACTTGGATTCACCTCTATTTAACTCCCACCTCTGACATTTGCTGGACGTGCAACTATGGTTACTTAAACTTTCTGGGCCTCAGTTTACTCATCTGTCAAATGAGAAGACTAGACTTGATGGCCTCCAAGAGCCATTCTAGCTCTAAATCTAGGATCCCATAACTTGGTTTCTTCGTCACAGTAGATTGGAAATGTCCAGTGGGTCTGCTATTGGCAATTGATAAATCACCAATCATTAATGGACTATATATATATATATACACATCTACATCTACATATATATACATATATATATATACATATTAGGCACTGTGTTCGGTATTGGGAATAGGAAGAAAAAGTAAAAACAGCATCTTCCAAAGGAGACAAAAACTATGTGGAATAGACAAAATAACTCCAAAAGGACAGCATTCTGGGGCCTTTTGATTCAGCAATGGTCTCTTGACTTCAATAAACCTTAAGGGAATCATTTTATCACTTGTCAATATATTCATTAATAATTGTAGTGATGACCCCAAGTCATCAAAAAGAGGTCAAATTGCATTTTGCAAACTATTTGAGAAGATCGGGAAGTGAAAGATCCATTTTTTGAAGGATTGCTTCCCCAAATAGTTAGAAATGAATTAGGTTCTTAAAGGGACAAGGACTCAGATATCCAAATAACTGAGCTGTCCAAAATGGGTAATTCCTCAAGAATATCAGATTACTGAGTCTTTAATAAAAACATACCACTACCATTCCAGCAGAGAGGACTAAATAGGGTTGGCAATCAAAATCTCACTGCATGTACCCAAAGCCATCATGGGAAATCTGCTCCTGTTGATGCTTAAGAAGAGGGTGATTCTTAGAAAGTATGTTTAGAATTGTAGTGGATGGGACTTCTATGATCATTACCAAAAGGGACTTGTTAACAAACATTTTGAGTCATTGGCACAAAGAAAAAGCTCCCCCCCCCATTCCTTATATACAAACATAACTGTTTCAAATGCACAGTACAATATGCCGGCTGTTTTAAATTAGTAAATAGTGGGTGGAGTGAGTTATGGAGGAAAAAGCACTTGACTTGGAATCAAGAGAGCCTGAGGTTGGAATCCCAGCTCCTACACTTACAAGCTGTGTGTGTGTTTCTTGACATGTCATTTCATCTCTGAATTTCTGTTTCCTCATTACCAAAATGACAAGTAACACTTTCCATGTATACCTTGTAGAGTTGTGGTGAGAAAAAAAATCTTTCTAAACCTTAAAGCAATGGAGAAATATGATGTCACTGCCAAAAAACAGAAACCAAAAAACCTTAAACTCATAATCCTGGCTCTGCTGCTAATTGCCCGTGTGACTTTGGGCAAGGTCTCACATCTTGGTATCTCAGAGTCCTCTCTATTGATTCAGTGGACTCCAGAAGGTCCCTCCCACCTCTCATGCTTTCAGTGCCTCTCTATTTTGCATGCTTCATACAAAGGCAAACAGTGAATGTAGCTTTGCTCAGTCAGCCTTGATTCTTTGACTTTATTCCAGCACTATGTAGTATATGGCACATAGTAGGCACTTAATAAATGCTTATTGATTCATTATTTGTACTAAGCCCAGAAAGAGACATTATGTCGCCAGAGGATCTAGGAATTTCTTATGGCAATATGAATGCTAATGACATCAGCCAGACTTTGAAACAGAGAAATCAATCAATCAATCAATAGACCTTTATTATTCACCTACTATGTGCCAGGCTAAGCACCGGAATGAAGTAGAATGCTTTGCTGAAACAGGCAGGACCAACTAATCATCAGATGATGGAAAGGCTTAACTGGGCTACAAATGAAGAGGTGGGGGAGGAGCTGGCAAAAATATCCAACAGACTCATAGAATAGCAATTAAATTAACAAGGGCTGTTCCAAGTCTAGGAATGCTATAGTAATGTCAGTCCTTTCTATGTGCCATGCACTGTGCAAAATTTTGTTTGCTATACGTTTTCCCTTTCACATCCTGACTTTCCGCATCATGGTTGCGATATCTCATGGGTCGGCATAAGAAATTAAATGGGAATTTTGGGGGAGTTTTATGGAAGCCACAGATGACAAAGAGCCTATGACCAAATATTTAACTTGAATGTCACAACAAGGTACTGTAAATACCCCATAAAAAGAAAAAAGAAAAAATTCAGATTTCTTCTCTGGCACAAAGAGAGGGACAAATATTTTTATGCAGATTTTCCAGATCACAGGGACACAGCACTTATAACTCCTGTGATGTGGAAGCGATAACTGTGTAAGCCAAGCTCGGGCACAGCTCTCATGAAGATTTCTAAGATAAGGAAGAAAGAGGCTGGCGCTCCCAAGAAGAACAGCAAAAGAAGTATTCGTGTTACCTTTGGAATGAGGAAGAACAAATTCTCCAGTGATCTAAGCCACAGCTACCCTCACTTTTACAAGCCAACATTGTAGGTTGACCCTGGGGTTAAAGTTGAGGCTGCTATCTTTGGCAGGAGATGACTCCCAGACCAAGAGTTCATGGGAGCAGGAACAAATTAGGAGGGAGATAATTTATCCAGAGGTTCTGTTTCCTTTAGCCTACATTTCCTTAGCTTCTGACCAAATCAGAAATTCCAGTTGAAGTTTGTGTTTAATATGGTTGATGCGGCAAGGTATGGTCTGTTAGAAGGAGATCTGAGCTTGCAGTCAGGGTAGAAATGGGTTCAGATTCTGCCACCACCACCCAGCTTTGTGATCCTGGGGTAGTCACTTAACCTTTCAGCTTTTGTTTAATGATTTGTAAAAGTTGCATTGCACAACAGTAACAAAAGCAGTACTAATAACCCACCTTCATGTAGCACTTCTGGTTTTTCAATGTTTTGGTAATATCTGGAGTGCTGACCTCACTAGATTGCCATGATGATCACAGCAGATAATAGTTGTAAGATGCTTTGCAAATCCTGAATAACCATGTAAATATCACCTGACACTTTTTTTCTAAATTCAATTCAAGAAATATTTGTGGAGTGTCTTCCAAGTGTAAAATATTGAACTAAAAGCAAGAGGAAGTAAAAACTGCAGCTACTGCTCATAGTTTATATTACAGCAGGAAGATAAGATAGCAACATAAAGCATTACAATCTAATGGAAGCTCATTGAGAGGAAGGGCTATTTCAAGGGGTGTGTGTGTGCATGTGTGTGCATGTGTGTGTCCGTGCACGTGTGTGTGCGTGTGTGTGTGTGCGCGTGTATGTGTGTGTGGGGGGGTATATTTTATCTTTTTATGTCCGAGTGCCTAAGAAAATGGCAGGAACCCCAGCTCCAAAGACCAGCAATGCTTCATCCAGACCAGCCTTCTGCTTTAGAGCACTATGGGAGTGGAAATGATTTCCTCCGTGGCACTGACAAACATTGGGCAGTAGCAAATGGACATTACTCACTGCCTGCTTGGAATTTTTGCATTCCAAAATAATTCCAAAATAAAAAACTCAGCTTTTCTAATCTTCTAAAATGTAATTCCAGCCTCTAGAATTAGCAAGAACTCATGTAATACTCATGAAAAAAATGTTCTTTTGGTTTTGTTTTTTACCATTGTAACACTGATCATCACTCTGTGGGTCTGATTTCTCCCACAGACTATACTCTTCAGCTCAGGAAGCTTTTATCAGGTGAACACTGGTACCTGGATATATTGCCTATTTGGTTTTCCTATTATTATTTTATCTAGACAAGGACATACTTTGATGCTCCAATGGATACAATATTACATCAGTGTGGATATTCGTTCCAATTATGCTATCAATCAATCAACAATATTTATTAAGATTCTACTATGTGCCAGGTGCTGTGCTGGGCACTGGGATACAAGTACAAATCTGTAACAATCCCTTCTTTCAAGGAGCTTACATTCTAATTGGAGAGACAAATACACATGAAATACATATAGAGCAAAAATAAAAAGTTAATAAATACAAATTTGTGCATATGTATATGTGCAGATACATACATATGTGTATATCTATCTAAAAATAGCTCATGTCTTCCTTCATCAGTCTCCTCAAATACAAATCTCAGTTAGAATTTCTGATTTTGTTAGGAGACACACACCTATATAAATAAATATATACACACATTTATGTGTTTGTATGTACATATGTGTTCCTTCCAATTATGAGCCAGCCAACAAATCAACAATTTAACAAATCAATCAGCAAATATTTAAGATTCTACTATGTACCAGGCACTGTGCTACGCATTGGCGCACACACACACACACACACACACACATATATATATACATATACACACACATACATATACACACTTATATATGCATATGCGTGCATGTGAGTGTATTGTATTTAAATGCAAGTTAGTTTGGGAGGGTGAGCACCAGCTGTTTATAGAGATAAAAAGTAGGAATATGGATTGTCACTAATGCTCTCTCTCCAGGGCAGCTCAATGGTGCAGCAGATAGTGCACCAGTCCTGAAATCAGGATGACTTGATTTCACATCCAACTTCAGACATTTACTAGCTGTTTGGCCCTGAGCAAGTCACTTAAACCTACTTGCCTGAGTTTCCTCATCTGTAAAATGAGTTGGAGAAGGAAATGGCAAACCACTCCAGTATCTTTGCCAAGGAAACCTTGACAGGGGTCAACACTATCACCAACAGCAAGTTTTATTTTTGTGCTGTTATTTAGTGTTTGCTATATGCTCAGAACCAGTCTTTACTCATATAAAATATTAATGGTACATAGGTAAAAGTGTTTTCTATATTCTACAAGTTTTGAATTCTGTCATACCTTACTCCTAAACTATATATCCCCAACATATAAGTATGTATGTATGTATATGTGTACACATATACACATAATACATATATGTATATATGTGTGCATATATATGTATACATTATATATGTACTATATATATGCATGTGTGTATGTATGTGTCTGTGTGTGTATATATATATATACACACACATATATACATATATCTCCTCATCTATACCCACTTCTACACTGAAGTCATTAAATATAAAAGTGTATCTGGATTTAATTTGGAGCCTAGCTTTGACTTCTTCATAGAATTACACTGCCTCTTTAGCCTCTGCAAAAGATGTTGCCATATAAAGTGAAATTATTTTCATGATGGTCTTTTTCCAAATATGTATCGTGAGCACTGCAAAGTGACATGACTCATCATCCCATGGAAAAACTTCTTGTTGCCTTTGGACACACCACAAAGCTCAGTGTGCCAAATCGATATGCCTCTCCAATGACAACCTGTGGGCCATTCACCTATGGACGTACAACTTCCTTTTATCTTTTGGATTTCTTAATAGCAAGAATGTCAAGACTGATAGGATTTAGTTCCTCCATTAGAATGCCCACATATTCAGTAGTATTTTGACAATGTTCCCACATGTAGTGTATGAAAAGTTAGGTTAATACTTAAAGAAGGTAAAAAAGAAGGAAAAAAAACATGATTCTCAGTCCCCTGTAATCTCCTTCTCAAAACTTCCACAATCACTACAGAATACATAGAAGCTATTTCAAAGAAAACTTAAGAACCACTTTTTTCCTTTGTTACATAAGCAGTCTTTGGCCAAATAATTTGTCACCAAATAGCTAACGTAATGGAGGTGAGCATTTCTATGCACCATTAGAGTATTCCAAAAGAAGATATAATCTATTTCCAGGACAATGCCAGAAATTTTTCCACTGTGATTGAACCAACCAAAGCTTGTTCTCTGCTGGTATTGCTTTTTGAAATTTTAGGGTCATCTCCACATAAAGATAAAGCATCAGAGTAGAATTTATTAGACTAGATGACTAGTTAGATAGACAGATATATAATAGCTAGACTGACAGATAATAGATAAACTATCCAGTAATTACCAACATTTGCATAAGTAATCAAAGCAGATAAAGTTCAGAGCAAGATTTAAATAATTATGACCAAATAGGAATAGCTCGATTTATGTTTCACTTTATTCAACACTTCTTATCTAGATAGAGAGATGGATGGATGGATAGACAAGGCAGATAGATAGGTAGGTAGATAGATAGATAGATAGATAGATAGATAGATAGATAGACCAGACAGACCAGACAGATAGATAGATAGATCGATAGGTAGACAGATAAGACAGACAGACAGAGAGATAGATAAAATTGATCACCTGATTACCAACTTTCTAGTCATAAACTTCTCTAAACTTAGGCTAAACCTCAGATGAAAGATGCACCAAAAACATTACCATGTCTGAACTTAATGTTTTTCCAGTTTTATATGACCTCTCAGCCTTTGTGCTTTGCATAGCCTTCAAGAAAACATGGTCACTTCTCCTCAACTTATCATCATAGGTTTTTTTTTTTTTTTATCAATCACATTTTTGTTTCCTTTTTTGGTATCTTTTGCTTCTATATCACACTAATTTACAGATATGTCCTCTACTCTCCTCCTATCAATGAGACTTCCCTTGTAACAAAGATTAAATTAAAAAAAATTCAACAAAACCAATCAACACATCAACCATTTCTGACAGCACACACAGCATTTGACATCCATAGTTCCCCACCTTTGAAAATGAATAGAGGAACGAACATTTCCTCCACTCTTTTCTAATATCAACTTCAGCCATTTTAATGTTATAACATTTACTTTCATTTTATTGTTCTTTCCATTTAAAATTTTTTTGCCACAATGAGTGTTTTCCTGATTCTGCTTCCTTCCATTATTTAATATCAGTCTTCCCATGTCTCCTTGAAATCTTCATATTCATCATTTCTCATGGTATAACAATATTTTATTAAATCCACATACCAAAATTTCTTTAGTAATGCCACAATTAATGGCTCTCTACTTTGATTATAATTCTTTGCCACCACAAAAAAATTACTCAAATGAATATTTTAGTATATATGGAACATAGGTTCTGTCTCTGAGGTCTTTGCCTGGCAATGGTATCTTTAGGTCAAGTATTCCGGACACGTTAGTGACTTTCTCCACAATTCTGACTTGCTTCACATAATGGTTGGACCGATTAACAGCTCCTACCAAGAGTGTACTAGTTTACCTGTCTTTCTGTAGACCCTCCAAAATGGACTCTTTCCATTTTTTGCCATCTTTGCCAATTTGAGTGAAAAGTGAAACCTCTTCATTGCTTTTATTTGCAGTTATTTTATATGGTGATTAATAGTTTGCAATTCTTCTCTTGAAAACTATCTGTTCATATTGTTTGACCACTTATGTAATTGGGGAATTTATTGGGGTACTATATATTTATAAAATTCCCTATATATCTTGAATACCAGACCCTTAACAGAGACATTTAATGTAAATATTTCCCTTTCTTATCCATCTACATTGATTTTGTTTGTACAAAAACTTTTCAATTTCATGTGTTTGAAATGATATATTCTATCTTTTGTGATTTCCTGTCTCTTGTTTAAGAACTCTTGCCCGAGCTAGAGTTGTGAAAGATGTGTCCATTTCTTCCATTTTTTAAAATATAGTACAACATTTATATTTGTCAAGTATACATTCAGAACTTATTTTTAACAACCTGCTTTCCAGGTTTTTATTTTTATTTTTCAAAGTTTCTGGAGAAATATGAAATCCTTGCCCATGTAAGTTTGTATTTTGGGGTATATAGAACCTTGCATTCATGAATTTGATTATTTTTTATTTTTTTTCCTTATCTAGTCTTTTCCATTCATCTGCATTAAAAAAAAATAGTTTCACACAGAGATGAAAGCACAGGTCCAGTCTCTTTCCCTACCCTCAAAAAGGTACCCAATAGTTTTTGATGATTATTACTTTGCAATATAATTTAAGGTCTGGAAGTGCTATTCCCCCTTCATTCCTACTTTCTTTCATGATTTCCCTTGAGACTTCTGACCTTTTGTTCCTTCAAATGAATTCTGTTATTATTTTGTCTAGTTCTATAAAGTAGCCCCTTGATAGTATAATTGGCATGGCACCAAATCTGAAAATTAATTTAGGCAGCACGGTCATTTTGATTATATTACCCCAGCTTACCATGAACAGTGAATATGTTCCTAATTATTTATATAATTCTTCATTTCTGTAAAGAGTATTTTGTAAGTGCATTTATATAGGTTTTATATGGGTTCCAGTACACTCTAAAAATGCCTCAGCTTGGCTGTCTTCACAGTAGCTGCAACTTTAGAAGTGCCGGGTCCTTCCATCTGCCCTGCAATGGAATCTCCCTATATGTGTTATCTCCCAAATTAAAATGTGAGCTCCTTCAAATGAAGGACTATCTCACTTTCTAAATGTGTCTTGGGTGAACAGAATAGGGTTTAATGCATAGTATGCATTTAATAAATGTTTTTCATTCATTTAGTTACTCCTTGAGTGTGTCTTGGTAGATTGACTGCTAGATTTTTTGTGTTTTGTGCTTATTTTGAATAGGATTTCTCATTTTAATCCCTCTTTTGTTATTGCTTTATGGAAATACTTTTGGTTTTTGATGATTTATTTTGTATTCTGATTTTTATTGATGCAATTGTCTCAAATAATTCATTTGCTGGTTCTCTGGGGTTTTCTATATAAACCATCATGTCAACTTCAAATTGGCATAGTTTTTTCATCTCTACACCTTTAATTTTGCATCCATTTTCTCCATTTTTCCTCTATGCACCAACCATTGCCCTAATTCAGGGCCCCATAAGCTCTCACTTAGACTAAGGCAAAAGCATTTTTATTGGCTTCCTTACTTCAAGTATCTGCCTGCTCCAATCCATCTATATAACTGCCAGAGTGGGTTTCCTAAAACAAAAGTCTGACCTTGTCACTCCCTTTTTCAGTAAGTTCTAATGGCTTCCTATCTTTTCTATGGCCCCTGGGATCAAATGTAAATTCCTCCATTTGCCATTTGTAACCCTTGACAACTGACCCCAACCTAACTGCTCAGATTTATTATACAATACTCCCCTTCATGTGCTTTATGGTCCAATCAAACTGATATTCTTGCTTTTCCCCATAATTAGCCCTATTATTTCCTATATCCATTCCTTGCCATTGGCTGCCATACCTGTATGTCTTTGAATATTTAGCCTTCCTCAAGACTCAACTCAACACCACCTTTTACATCAGGATTTGCCTGATCTGCCAGCAGCAAGGATCTTCTCCTTCCAAAAATAATCATTTTGTATCTGTATGCAATGTATGTAAGGCTATTAAATATAAAGATATAGCTCATGATACAGATATGACAATAGATATTGAAATGATGCCACATTTGATCTGGGCCATTACATCTTCCACTGCCTTTCCTCCTTTGGGGGGAGTTGGAGAAGGGTCTAACCACAACATCAGCAGTATAGGTGAGAGAGGGGAAACCCAAATCCAGAAGGGATATATGTGAGAGGTGTCATAGAATGGACAGGATCTGACAACTGATTGGTTGGGGGAAGTGAGGAAAAGTTGAGCAGTCAAGGATCACACTTAGGTTGCAAGCCTGAGTGACTAGGAAGAATATGGAAATGCCCATTTTATTTGGTGTTTAGGTTCAGATTAAAAAATTAAGTTTAGGTAATAGAGAAAGTGAACTAGAAACCAACACAAAGAGGTAAGTTTGCTCTTCTATATTGCTTTGACGTACATAGAACATGGCTCTCTATTTTATTAAAAAGGACAAAGAGAGATAAAGGCAAAGGAACAATGTAGAGATGCATGGTGGAGAGTATTTGTTTGGGGATCAATGGAGGTAGAAAAGGAAAACAATGGTGTCCCAGGTGAATCCTATAGAACATTCTAGCAAAGTATGAATTAGATAAGAAATTCAGGAAACAGCTCACGAACCTGGCACATAAGCATGATATTATGGTGACAGGAGAAGAAGGCAATAAGGAGCAGTTGAAAGAATAATGAACTGAGGATTATGGGACATATGAGTTCAAACCACAGGGACCTACTATCCATGTCACCTCATGCAAGTCACTTAACTTTCCTGGCCCTCAGTTTTCTCATTTGTAAAATGGAGGGGTTGGCCTAGGTGACCTCTACATCCCTTTCTAACAGTAGATCTATTGTCCTAGGATCCTAAGACATCTGCTGCATTTCAAAATAAAAGTAGCATTTTTCTAGACTCAGAAAAAAGACAGAAAAAAGTGAAAAAGCTGAACTACTGAATTTCACTCTCTACTTGGCAGCTAGGTGGCAGAGTGGATAGAGCTCTGGGTCTGGAGTCAGAAAGACCTGAGTTCGAATCCAGCCTTAGACACTTAATAGCTCTGTGACCCAGTCAACTCACTTCACCCTGTTTGCCTCAGTTTCCTCAGCTGTAAAATCATCTGGAGAAGAAAGTGGCTAACTACTCTAGTATCTTTGCCAAGAAAACCCCAAATGGGAACACAGAGAGTTGGATATGACTGGAAATGACTGAACAACAACACTGTGCATTGGTTGTCTTATCCCTCCTCTCCAGAGGCTCCCTTCTCCCATTCATGAATCCTCCCCAGGACCTCCACTTTGAAATTTATGCACCCCTTCATTTTATGAACTTTGCCACCTTGTTCCTACTACTGTGATTTTCAGATGTCTTTTATGTGCAATCCTCCCCCATTAGAATGTGAGTTCCTGAATGGCGGGGCCTACTTTTCTGCTCATATTTGTATCTCCAGTGCTTAGCATAGTGCCTGGCAAATAACGAGGCCTTAATAAGAGCTTCTTTATTTGACTCATGTATTGCTTCTGTTTACTCTGCTGGGGGAATGATCTCTAAGTGTGAATAGAGAAAATAAAAATGATTAACAAGAAGTTTGCAATGAAAGTAAGGCAGCTTATAGAGAGCTGTGTTCAATGAGTTCCAGTCATCAGTCCTAGGTGAACTGATTCACAAGGCAGTTCTGTAAGGACTGTCCATTGGCACTTGAACCAATTGATTGCAATGATCTTCCAAAGTTTATGGGGAACAAGATAGGTACCATTAGATGGGATATGGGCACAGGATTGTAACAGGAAAAGAAAAGAATAGTATGGAATAAAGAAAGGAAGGAAGGAAGGAAAGAAAGAAATAAAGGAAAGAAGGAATGAAGGAAGGGAGCGAGGGAGGAAGGAAGGAAGGAAAAAAGAAGGAAAGAAGGAAAGAAGGAAATAAAGAAGGAAGGAAGGAAATAAAGAAGGAATGAAAGAAGGGAGGGAAGGAGAAAAGGGAAAGAGAGGGAGGGAGGAAGAAAAAAGGAGGAAAGAAGGAAAGAAGGAAAGGAGGGAGGGAGTGAAGGAAGAATAGAAAGAGGGAGGGAGGAAAAAGGAAGGAAGGAAAGAAGGAATGAAGGAAATAAAGAAGGGAGGAAGGAAGAAAAGAAGGAAAAAGGAAGGAAGAGAGGAGGGAAGGAGGAAGGAAAAAAGGAAGAAAGAAGAAAGAAAGAAGGGAAAGAAGGAAGGAAGTGAAGAAGGAAGGAAAGAAGGAAAAAGAGGGAAGCGGAAAAGAGAGAGGGAAGGAAGAGAAAGACAGAAGAGAAAGGGAAGAGTCTTGCTATCTTTAAGTTGGTGAACTTGGCTGCTTCTCTTCCTGGCAATATTCTAGAATACTTTATTCAAGGAATAGCTTGTAAACATGTAGAAAGGGAATTCGTAATCACACAAAGCCAGCATGGATTGATCGAGAAGATGTCATGCCAGAGTAACTTCACTTGCTTTCTAATAGCATATCCAACTTTTGTTAGATCAGGACTGTGGTGTAGATACAGTTTGTTTTGATTTTCCTGAAGCATTTGGCCATGTTTCTCATGATATTCTCATGGAAAAGACAGTCATAAAGGCTAGATAGTAGCATAGGTGCGTATATGTAGAACTGCTTGGATGGCGTGATACAAAAAGTAATCTTATGTGACTCAGGGTCAACTCTGAAGAAGATCTCTTGGGTAATTCTCCCATAGATTAGTCCCTGGTTTTATGCTGTCCAACAGCTTCATAAGTGACTTGGATGTCACAGGAGGCATGTGTAAAGTTTGCAAATGGCATGAAGCTGTGAGAGAAAGCTAATATGCTGGATTACAGTTTCAATATCTTAAAAGAGCTTGCCAATTTAGAATAATGGCCTGAATTTAATAAAGAAAAAAAAACACAACAACTTTGTTGTGACAGATGATAGATGAAAAATTTTATACTTCAGTTCGAAAACCCAACTTTATAAATTCCAGTGGGGGAGGCATAGCTAGACATGCAATTCTTCTGAAAATGGTGGTGGGTTTTGAGTGAAGCTCAATATGAGTCACTGGAGTGATACGGCAACCACATGAGCTCAGTTCAGGTTCCATACTTCCATCCATACTAGAAAGGCTCTAACTAAGATGGAGGCATCCAGAAGAGGGTGACCAGATTGGTGAGAGGCCTAAAAGAGGTGGCATGCAAGATTCATTTGAAAGGATTGGACATATTTAGCCTAAAGAGCAGAAAAATTAGATGAGACAAGATAGTCATCTCTGTGTATTTGAATATTAACACTGTGGAAAAGATTTATTCTGTTTGTCCCCAGAGGGCAGAACTAGAAGCCTCTTAATTATTATAGTTGTGCAGAAGTGGAATGTGATGCCTCAAGAGGTAGGCAGTATCTTCTCCCTCCTGCCTCCTGCCTCTCCATATTGGTAGTCTCCAAGCAGGAGAGGGGGAATGGGGTGGGGGGAGGGGGGAACAAAATAAAACCAAAAACAAAAAAAAACTACTTGTTGAGTCTGTGTCAAAGGTTAGGTCCAGTGACATCTCTTCCAACTCTGAGATTTAGTGAAAGTTGTAGAGGAAAAGAATGGAAAATGCCCACGTAAGATGGATAATCTTAATTTTGTCAGTACAGAAGGAAGACAGTTCATGTTTTCCAATGTCCAATTGTAGCAGGTAATGCCTATCCCATTTGCTGCTAGGCATCCAAATGAAATGTCTATTAATGTCTCGTTACTATTCAATTGAACAAGCTTTTACTGGGTGTCTATATGTGCCTAGTAGTATCCTTTATGACCCTAAGAGGTCATAAAGTAAGTATACCAAGTACTTGTCATCAGTCTACCTCATCTTATTGGGCAGATGAGCCATGTATAGGGAATAATTATAGAAACTACTCAACAATGTATAAGTGTTAAAACATACCTTACAAACAGTAGGCTCTCAAAAATATTTATTAATGGTGATAAACATGAGAGGGATAGATACATGTAATAAAAAGGTTATACTAGATGAGAGTAATATGCTTGGGAATATTCAATTCAATCCAACTAGTGGTTATCAAGCACTTCTATAGGGTGGGCACTGTGCTAGACTCTGGAAATGAGCCAAGCCAACCTGCCAACAAACATTTATTAAGCACCCACTATGTGCCAGGCATTGTGTTGGATTACAGTTTTAGGATCTCAAAACAGCTTGCCAATTTAGAACACTGGCCTGAATCTAATAATATAAAACTTTGTAGAGGTGGATGAAACGTCTTATACTTGAGTTCAAAAACATCACTTTATAAGTTCCAGTTGGAGGACACATGGCTAGACATGCAATTATTCTAAAAATGAATATAAGCCACTGGAGTGATACAATGCAAGCAGAAGAGGGTCTCTACCCTCATGGAACTTATATTCTAATGGGAAAAGACAACACATAAAAGGAATCTGGAAAGTGGAGAGATGAAGGTGTTGGGTGGGGGCATTGTAGAGAAAGGTCTAGAGTGGAATGAAGACATGGGTGGCCTGGAAAATTTCTTTAAAATGGAGGTTCTGGGAAGAATCAGTCAATCAGAGAGAGAGGATCCAAGAGTGGAGAATAGTTCCAGTGTATCCAGGGCTGGAGTAATCTTCCAGGGTGAGGGATATTTAGGGGCATTGTAGAGAAAGTATAGCAGAAGAATGAAGAGTAGAGCCTGGAGAGAAATGAAGTCGTGGGTAAAAACAAAACAGTCCTGACTCTAAAGGAACTCATATTTTGTTCAGATAAGGAGCAACACGTACAAAAATGAGTAAATTTCTAAAAATACATATAAAATAAATAAAATGTAATTTCAGATGGGAAAGAGGTCACTAACAAGGGGTTCAGAAAAGGTAGAATTTGAGCTGAGCCTAGAATGGAGCTAGAGATTCCAAGAGACAGAGATGGGGATGGAGAAGATATCCATGGTGGAAAAATTGTGGAAAAGTCAGAGAAGAGGAAGAAGGAATGAATACACTGCATTAGGGAACAGCAAGGGGGGCAGTTTGACTGGAATTCCAACTACATGAGAGGGAGGACTCTAAAATCAGTCTGGGGAGGAGCTAGGCTGTTAAATCCCAAGCCAAGGCATATGTATTTTATCCTGGAGTCAATAAAGACTCATCAAAGCTTTTTGAGTAAGGGGATGATATGATCAGATTCCTTTTTTATGAGTATCAGTTTTCTAGATGTGGGGAGGATGTATTGGAAAGAGGGGACACTGGAGGGAGGGAGACCAATTTTAAGTTCAGGTGAGAGGTGATGAGGGCTTAAACTTGGGTGATGGTGGGTGAAGAGGAGGAGATTGATTCAAAAGATGCTGTAGAGGGGAGGGTGAAGAAGACTTGGCCACTGATTAAATATGGGAGCTACAGATTGTGAAGAGCTGATAATAACTTAACTGGGTGAATAGAAAAAGGATGATGGTGACTTTAATGAAAATAAAGAATTTAGAAAGAGTAGCAGGAGAGAAAAAAATAATGGCTTCTGTTGCAAACACATTGAGTCTGAGATGAATAGGGAACATCCGAATGTGGCTGTTTGCTGGGCAGTTGGTGATGTAAAATTGATACTCAGAAGAGATATTAAGGCTGGATGCAGATATGTGGAAGTCCTCCAAAGAGAGGTGATAATCGGGCACATGAATGTCCATTAGATTACCTAGAGAGAAGAGAAAATGGCCAAGACAGATCCTTGGTGGTACACCCAAGCATTGGTGTCATAAATTAAATTTAGCAAAGGAATGAGAAAAACTGGTGAGATAGGCAAGGGAAGAAGCAGGACAAAGCAAGAGAATGAAATTCAGGGAAAAGAGCGTGGCCAAAAGGAGAGGGTCATCACCAGTGTCAAATACCGTAGAAGGGTCAAGAAGTAAGAGGACTGAAAAAAGTCCTTGGATTTAGCAATTAAGTGATCATTCATTACTTTGGTGAAAGAAGATTTAGTTGAGGGATGGGACTGGAAGCCAGAGGACAAATGGATGAGAAGTTAGGGGGATAGGAGGAAATGGAAATGCCAGGTATAGACAGAATTTTTAAAAGCATGGTTATGAAAGGGATGATAGTTATAGGAAAAGAGCTTGAGGGGATGCTAGGGTCAAATCAAAGTCTTCCAGGGATGAATGATATTTGGTCGTGCTTTTGGGTGACAGAGAAGAAGTCAATGCCTAAAGATTGATATTTCAGTGCGAGTTTCATCAGAGGTAAATTCCTGGTGCAAATGGGAGAAGATTAAGTGAAAGGCAAAAGCAGAGCTTCTGGACTTTCAAAGGAGAAGGATATCTTCTTCATTTAAGCCTCAGGAGGACAGAATGGCCATATTGTTGAAGGGTTGTAAAGTATAAACTTGGTTAGAAGAGGGCTTCGTCAACAGATGGCCTTAATTTTCTCTGTAAAGTTTAAGTCAAGGTTCTTCCCTTAAGGAGAGGATCATAGATTTAGAACTAGAAACTCAGGAACCATCTAGGCAGACCCCATTATTTTACAGAGGGGAAAAATGAAACCTGGAGAGGGCAGATCATTTGTCCAAAGTCACACAGGTAGAAAGTAACAGAGCTGATCGGACACAAGGGCTGTGATACAGAGTCAGTCATGGAAAAGTAAAAGAGTCATGAATGATGACCCAGAAAAAACCATATCAAATAGATTAGTACAAGACCCAGCCAGCACTGTTGTGGGATTTTCTCCTGCAGTCTTAATCAGCAAGTGGGTAGGAGCAGGGGAAGTGGGTGGTAGGCAGGGTAAGGTTGGTAAACCCATGTTAGGGTAGAATTTGGTCAAATGAAGTCTGTAAGAAAAGGCATTTCAGGTGCTGTGGATAAATATTATAAATAAAGCCACAAAGAAGTAGAAATGTGAGTGTGCCGTGTTGAAGGGACAGGTTCTTTACATGAAACTTTTTTTTAACATCCCTCCCCTTTGTCATAAAGCAGGTGGTTTGGCACATTCTCTTTTTCCTGCTGCATCTGGTGTCACCTTATGAAATCACTTGTGTTTGCTGATCACAGCTGTCCATACAGGTCTATCTCCTCACAAAATGACCTGATGAGGAGGACAGAGTTCACAACAAACTGTCAACAGCCTGGGGAATCAGGCCTGGTAAGGGCTTTGGGCTTTCCTTAGGGTTTGTATTGGTCTTTGATCCTGGAGAGCCTAAAACTGGCTTTATTTTTTCTCTAGTGTCAAAGAAATATTTCAATGGAAGTAGTGGATGACCAAGAGGATGCTACACAATAATAACTCAAACATTTCTCAAGTAGCTATTTTGTTTGGTAGCAGAGCGACAAGATAATAATGAAAAAGTGTGAGCCCACTCCAAACTTACATTCTAGTACGGGACAATTAACGCATGCATAGATATGTAAATACAAGAAAAGACGAGATGAGGGCCAACTGGGGATCAAAAAAAGTCCTCCATGTCAAGAAAATGATTTTTATACTGGTTTTTCCCAATATACACACATACTCACTGATGCACATACACACACACATACGTGCGCGCGCGTGCGCGCACGCACACACACACACACACACACACAGAACCTGTCTTGTAACAAAGAAAAACAAATAAGCAGAACTGACCAACAAAATATGCTCCTATTGCATTGTATATACCATTTTGCTCCCATACCTCCCCCTGCCCACCTCTCTACTGCTAATTTCACTCTTCATTGGGTCAAATAAATCTCCCAAGTTTCTCGGAATTCTTCTTTCTGTCATTTCTCATGGAATGATAGTGGTCAAGGAAAGCAAGAGGACAAACAATGTTTTTAGTTATGGAATCATAGAGGAGATAGCAGCTGAGCCTTTGAGGAAAAGGAAGATTCTGAAAGGTGGATTTATATAGCACCTTCCTCCTGAAGAATTCATACTTAACTTTCATTTTATCTTCCCAACATGCCCATGGGCAGGAAGGAGTAGATATTATTTCTCCTACTCCCTGCTCCCCCACAACACAATATACTTTTTTTTAAAACAGAGGGGAAATTGAGGGACAGAGAAGAAGTAACTTAAAAGATCACTTGTGAGCTAAGATTGAAACTGAGCTTCCCCAGGCTCCTGGCAGTTAGAATGAATCTCTCTTGGTAGCAAGAACTGTACGTACCTAACAGAAGTGCAACAAAGATTGCCTTGCTAGTGTTATTTTTTGCCAAAAAAAAGTTTATTTTGCAAACATTTGTTTTCCAAGCTATGAAATTGCCGTGGTGTAGATTAAGGACTTTTCCCCAAGGGCTTTTTGGTTGGTTTATTTATTTACAAACTTTGGCTACAGTTTAGCAGATAACATCTGTAACCAAGGATAGAGAAAGAGTAATGGGATACTATTTTAAAATTTGCCAGTGACCCCTTAGAGGAGTAATGTTTTAACAGAGGGAGTTTGGGGACCATCCCTAAATCGCCTTCTGCCATAATCTGTTAAAAGATGGCTGATGTCCTGTGTGCTTAAGTTTTGATGATCATTAAAACTGTTTACCTTCTTCTAATTCTGGGCCTTACTTAACATTTTATTGAGCACTTAGTCCTGTGTTTTCGCTGTCTGTATTGGGAAATGGCTTTGTGAGCCACTTTTGTTAGATAGTTTCTGAAACTGTATGCACACTGAGGTTGACAATACAAATGTGGGGAAACTTACTAGAATAAAAAGCAAATGGCCATAACCCAAGATCCAAAAAGAAAAGAAAGAGAGACCCTTTTCTGAATCCTGTAAAAATTATTGGAATCAGTCAATTAATCAGTTAGCAAGCATTCCTTAAGCACCTGGCTATATGCTAGGTACCGTAATAAACACAAGGGAAAGGGCCTCAATGAGGTGCACTCTAATGGAGGAAAGAAAATGTACAGAAATAGGTATATACACCATATATCCAGAGTATGTGGGAGGCTACCTGAATGTGGAAAGTACTTCCATCTGGGGGCACTGGGGAAGGCCACTTGTGATGATGGCATTAACTGAGTTACTCCAAAGCCTAAATAATTAGGCAGCTGTACAGAGAACTGAACTTGGGGTCAGGAAAACCTGAGCGTAAATTACTGAACACGTCACTAAACTTCTCTCATCCTCAGTTGCCCCATCTGTAAAATGGGGGTAAATATCTACCTCACAGGGTTGCTATTAGGATTAATGAGATAGAACATGTAAACCCTTAAAGTGCTATGCAAAGGCTAGCTATTATTATGGAGTAGCTATTCATTTTCCATTCTGTGTGGTTATAAGGTGCTTCTCTATTTCTGGGACAAGTAGATACACTCTTGTATAGTCATTTCGTTGGGTGTTGTCCTTCATTCTCAAAGAGGACCAAAATGACATCACTGTGTTACAGTTAAGTTATGGTGTGTCTGACTATGGCTGATCAGACCAATAAGAGCTCAAAAGGCTCTACCATAGGTCAGGCACAAATAGTCCATATTCATTTATCTGAACAAACATATAACTAATTGCCTAGTATAATGATGATGATGATGACAATGATGATGGAAATGGAGGAAATGATAAAGATGATGGTTGGCATTTATAAAGCACTTCATACTTTGCTAAGCAGAAAGAATCCTTTGGAGTCTAAGGATATGGGTTCAAATTCCTCCTCCAATACTACTGGCATAACCTTGGGTAAGTTACTTTACCTCTTTAGCTCCAGTTAATAATCTATAAAATCAAGGGGTTGGACAAAATGGCCTTTAAATTCTCTTCCACCTCTGTATCTATGACCTTATAATATTCTTTTATTCAGTCCTCAGTGATGTGGGTGATACAGCTTGTCTTAGTCCCATTTTACAAGTGCTCATTTACTGTGTAATCTACAAAGCTAATAAGACCTGGCTTTCTGCCCTCAGGGAGCTTACAATCTAATCTGAGAAGATAGAGCATTTCTACACATAAATTTGATATAAATTAGGTCCATTAATAAAGGCTGAAAAGTAATATTAAGTTTTATAACATCAGATGGTTCAGAGATCACTTCTAATTGGAGGGAGAAGAGAAAAATTTATGGATAAATATATACATTTCTCTTGCAAATATGGTGCTGAGTTCTAGGATTGTAGTTAGGAAGACCTGTTTTCACAATCTACCCCTGACCCTTACTATCTGTGTGAGCCTGACTGTTTAATTTAATCTGTTGAATTTTACCCTCTATGTATCTCAAGCAGTTTTATGGGACATTTCTACTAAGGTGTACTGGCAATTTAGATTTGAAGCTCTTTCCCACCCATTAATAGGCCATGTAACCTGCTTATATCACAGGAAGCCTAAATCACATGTGGTGGGAGGAGCTTCCTGACAGTAAAAGGAAGTTATGTCACAGGAAATACTAAGAGAGAGAGAGAGGGAGAGGGAGAAAGAGAGAGAGAGAGAGAGAGAGAGAGAGAGAGAGAGAGAGAGTGAGCAGCTGTGACCGTTAATGGCTGCTAATGGCCTCCATCATGATGGTTAGAACTGAACAGGCTGACTCAGCTGTACAGTGAGTTTGTTTTGGGGAAGATCCCAGAGGGGGTCTGAGAGGTATTGGGATGGCAAGGCTGCATGTTGTAATATTGTGTATTGAATGTTTTAGTGCTCTGATAGATTGGATAAATGCTTGTGGGATCTGGTTCTCTGGTGTCTGGATAAATGGTTTACTTCTTCTATCTTCTATGTGGAAAGTCTCATATACTTTGCGATATAGAACCACATAGGCATTTTCACAATTATCATCTACATTGTTATTATTGCCTTACTGATACGTTATTTGGCGACAAGGATGGGATAATACTGTATGGCCAGTATGGAAGTCAGATGGAATGTGGAGAATGAGAGTAGATCATAGACAATTGAATAAAGTGACTCCACCCTTGTATGTTGCTGTTCCAGATACTCTTACCTTAATAGAAAGGATCCAGAAGTATGATGGAACTTGGTACCCAGTTATTGACTTGGCCAATAATTTCTTTATGATCCCAATAGACTCCAAACAATGGGACCAGTTTGCTTTCACAATGGCAGGGCTGACAATATACTTTCACCTGACTGCCACAAGGATATCTGCATAGTCCAACTATTTGTCATAGGTTTGTGGCTGAACATTTAGATGAATTAAAGTTACCTGGTGTACAGCTTACCCGCTACATAGATGATATTATGATATAGGGAGAAAATGTAAAAGAAGTGCAGAAGAGTTTGATACTTTTAATTGAGCATATGAAAAGCAAAGGATGGGAAATTAACCATGCAAGGATTCAAGGACCAGCTCAAACTGTAAAGTTTTGGGGTATACGATGGAATAAAGGACTGAGAGAAATTCTTCCACAAGCTTGACAGAAGATTCAAGATTTTCCTATCCCCACCAATAAGAACAAGGACCAAAAGTTTATAGGACTGTTTGGATATTAGGGGCACCTAATTCCACATCTTGGACAGATTTTGAAACCCTTATATAAAGTTACCAGGAAAAAGTGTGAATTTGACTGGGGTCTTGAACAGAGTAAAGCTTTTGAAGAAGCTAAAGCTGCTGTACAATTGGCTCGGGATTTATGACCTATGCAAAGTGGACCAGTGCAATTACGAGTAACTGTACAAGATGACTATGTGAATTGGAGTTTATGACAGAAACAACAAAGCTGAAATGTACCCTTAGGATTTTGGTCAAGAAAACTACCTTCATCTGGATTACAATATACACCTTTTGAAAAGCAGTTGATAGCTGCATATTGGGCTTTGGTAGAGACAGAACAATTGACTCTGGGCCATGAAGTGATATTAAGGCCTGGAATCCTGATTATGACTTGGGTAATGAGTGTCCCAGTATCTCACAGAATTGGACATGCACAAGAGGCTAGCATAATTAAATGGAAATCGTATATTCAGAATGGATCAAAAACAGGCAAAAGTAGAGTTTCTGCTCTACATGAATCTATTGCAAGTATTGACATTGATGGAAATGAAAAACTGCCTGAACGAAGGCAATAGTTGGTACAATTCTTGGTAAAATGGAATGATGGATATGATGGACTGACTGAAGAACAGGAGAAACATGCATGGTTTAATGATGGGACACCAAAATATTTGGGCCATGAAAAACATTGAAAAGCAGCAACCCATGCGCTAAGAGACTTTGAAAAGTACTGGGATAGGTAGAAGTCATCAATATGCTGAACTTACGGCAGTACATCAAGCTATTAAAACAGAGAAAGGAGGCAATGTCATACATTCAGTGATTCGTGGGCAGTAGCTAATGGCTTAGCTATTTGGATGCCAATGTGGAAAAATAAAAATTGGGAAATTCATGGTAAACAAATTTGGGGCAAAGAACTATGGGAAGATATATGGGACATGTCTTTGGTTACTAATTTGTCAGTTTTTCATGTAGATGCTCACATGCCCCTAACTATGATCAACTAGCAAAGATTGCTACTGAACATATAGTCCCTACTCTGACACCAGCTGATGATCCAGTACTAGCAAAATGGGTTCACCAAACGGCCAGCCATTTAGGGGTCCAGGTCACACACCGGTGGGCACAAGACTGAGGTATTAGCATCTCTTATTCATTGTTAAAGCAAGTTACAGAGGAATGTCATATATGTCAATTGGAAAAGGAACGAACTGTTCCTCGGGTAGTAACTGGAGAAATACCAAGGGGAATAGTTTCAGCTCAGATTTGGTAGATAGATTATATTGGACCTATACCCCAAGATAAAGGATGCAAATTTATATGTACTTGTGCTGACACCTATTCAGGTGTACTAGTGGCTTGTCCGTATAAGAATACAACCCAGAAAAACACCTGTAAAACTCTAGATTTTATAAGTCTACATTATGGAACCCCAATGCAGATTCAAAGTGACAGTGGGTCAATTTCAAAGGTAATGAGATGAAGAGATATTGTGTATTGAACAATATAGAGGGGATATAACATATTCCATATTATCCACAGGCATCTGGGTTGATAGAAAGCATGAATGGATTGTGAAAGAACAGTTAAGAAAGTTAAGTTCTAATAATTATTGTCAACATTGGAAAGATAATTTGTTCACTGCTTTACATAATTTGAATAATAAACCATTAGGAGGAAGTACACCTCTAGCCAGAATGATGACCCCAAATCTGCAAATTAGAAAACAGCAAACACATAAGATCCAAAATATTGAATATTGGACTGTGAGGGAAGATGTCCCACTACCGTATCCAGGAATACGTGGTTTGGCAGGATATGATTTACATTGTTTAGAGAATTTTTGGTTGGATAGAAAAGAGATAAGAAAAATCTCTACTGGGATATGTATGAGAATCCCTAAGAATCATTTTGGACAGATATTACCAAAACCAAGATTAGCAGCTCAAGGGATACATGTATTGGCTGGAGTGATAGATTCTAGTTATCAAGGAGAAATTATTGTGACACTCCAGAATTTGGGTGACTAACCGATACAGTTTTCTAAAAATGATAGAGTAGTTCAATTGATTATTATTCCTCGTGAAACAATACTCCTTGTGAAAACTGACTCTCTTTCCAAAATAACTATCAGAGAAAAGGAAGGATTTAGTTCTACTGATAGAGTAAAATTGGGAGCTAAAGTATGGGTAAAACGGAAGCCAGATGATGTTCCAAAGGCTGCAGAAATTATATTGCATGGGAAAGACAATACTGTAACAGTAGTCTACCCAGGCAAAAATGGTTATGAAATTGGACCCTTGACTCATGTATTGTATTGTGAACAAGGCTATGATAGTCCCTTTGTTTCTTTTTGGATTTTTGTCCATTAAATTTGTTTGTGAGATTTGTTTCCTACAGGCTTAGTACCATCCACCTGCAGATGCCTGATCACTTAAGCCAGATGTCACCCTCTGATGTGTTTGGATGTCACCCCTGGACCTGTCCACAACTGTGACATGTTATCTCTGGACCTGTCCACGACTGTGATGTGTCATCCCTGGACCTGGCATCAACTGAGTTCCAGATGCCAGCTTGCTAAAGAACTGACCTCTCGAATAGGACTCTTAATCTCTTGGGGCAGGGACAGCTCTACGTCCAACTTCAGCAGGAAGAAGCTTTGGAGGATGAGATCTTCACCCCTTACCCCAAGATTTTGAGCCCCATTCATTCAAGGGGGGGGGGAACAATAACATTGTTTTATATGCTTATCTTGCCTTATACCTGTTATATTGTTGTGTAAAGTTCTGTTGACACCAGTTATCCCAAAATTCCCATTGCCCTGTGTAATGGATATGAAAGATCTTGGAGCCGAAAATACTAGCAATTTAGATTTAAAGATCTTTCCCACCCATTCATAGGCCATGTGACTTGCTTACATCACAGGAAGCCTAAGCCACATGGGGTGGGAGGAGCTTCCTGACAGGAAAAGGAAGTTATGTCACAGGAAATGCTGAGAGAGAGAGAGCAGTTATGACTGCTAATGGCTGCCCTCCTGATTGTTAGAACTGAACAGGCTCACTTGGCTGCACTGTGAGTTTGTGTTTGGGGAACACCCCAGCAGGGGGTCAGAGAGGTTTTGGGATGGTGAAGCTCCATGTTGTGATATTGTGTATTGAATGTTTTACTGATCTGATAGATTGGATAAATGCTTGTGGGATCTGGTTCTCTGGTGTCTGAATAAATGGTTTACTTCTTCTACCTTTTATGTGGAGAGTCTCATATGCTGTGCGATACAGAACTACACAGGCATTTTGACAATTACCGTCTACGTTGTTATTATCGCCTTACTGATACATAAGGCTAGTTCTTCATAAGCAGATGGAACCTCATATACCAAGAGTTCCTAGGATAGCCATATTATAGATTCTTCTCGTATTCTCATGTAGTAAATTTCAGTATTAAAATGAAATTAATGTATTATTTAAAATCTGGTGTTTCTTGACTACAATTTGTGTTGTGATGGTTCTATGTTGGGTGTTTAAATTGTATGAGGAGGAAGATAAATCTTTACCATTGGTTGTCAACATTCTGGAGTATGTTTTCCTTTTTAACCTCAAAAAGTTCATAGGTATTTGTATGATCATTATTTTTTATTAGTATTCATTGATTGAAAAAAAAATGTAGTTTAATGAATGCTGTATGTTATGAACAGATAGCAGCAACAGACACTAAAAATTGTAATATATAGATGCCTAAATATTAGTTTTGCAGGCTACAGAAGGTGCATTTGTTTAATTATTACACTGAATCATGTTTCATGATGAAGAGCATGGTGTGAGGAATGGAGAATCAGCCTCAGATATAGGAGCACATGGGCTCAGGTCCTGCCTTGGACATAGCCTAACGTTATGAATATCACCAAGTCCCAGAGTCTCTCGGGGTCCCAGCCAACTCTCTAAGGCTCTAGGTTGCAGATGAGTTGCTGGTCTGCATTGGCAAAGGGAGTTTCTATACTGAGAATTCCCTACATAAATGAACTCACAGATCTAAACCAAGAAACAAAACATGACACAACACAACTCATGTGGCATATTTTGTTGGAGCAGAAAAAGATCAACATGGCAATATTTTATCTACATATGGATTCATGGACCCCTTTCAATAACTACATGTCCCCTCAGAGGTCCTCAGCCTACTGAGTGAGAATCACTCTCCTAAACTAAATCTGCTGAGCTTATGTACATAGAAACCATGTCCAAGCTCAAGTGTTCTCTCAATGTTTCACTGTGCTGTGGAGGCCACTCTGGATTCCCTAAGTCTATGCCAAGGAAATGCAAACTCAGGCATCTCCTATCAACCAGGAAAGGCTTTGAGGTAGAGCTGGGGATCGACTTTTTGCCTGTCATCTGAGAACTGGCTTAGTTACACTTGAAGATACTCATTGCCAGCTTGGTTATAAGGTGATAATATTCTTAGTCACAGAAACTCTCTAAGACTGTCTACCAAGTGATGGAAGGGCTACCATCAGTGTCAGTGGATGGATTACCAGCTCTGATGAAATCGCCACTCCATTAAGTATTGAAGTGGGGCATTCAAGCAGGACATGCTGGTGTTTGCTATGGAACAGCGGTTCCCAATCTGTGGGATGCATACCCCCTGAAATTCATACGCAAATATGTGAACAGTCATATATGCTATTTATCGAGTGAATATATAATATCTTATTCACTAATGTATTCTTTCATGTGTATGTAGATACTGTTATGATTAATAATGTACAGATTCACTTAAGAGTATTACTGAATATATAGTAACTTTGTGCTATCCTTGTCGCTACTCTGACTTCCCCACAGGATTCCTGGAGAGGTAGCTATGCTATAATGGATAGAGACCTGACTTTGGAGCAAGGAGGACCCATGTTCAAGTCCAGCTTTTGATGGTACTGGTTGATCTAGTAAGTCACTAAACTACATGATCAGAGGAAATCACTTAACTTCTCAGTATTCTTGGTATCAGCCTGCTTTGGTAGAGGGGTTTTCTCATGCGGGAGTTCCCTATATCAGTGAAATCCCAGTTCCAGTCCCTACCCACAAATTAATACCAATAGTAACCTACTTCCAAAGAGGGATCTGTAAAATTAATACCAATAGTAACCTACTCTCAAAGAGGGGTCTGTAAAATTCTGTGCTGTTTCAAAGTTCTGATCAAAAAGGTTGCAGACTTAGTGATATAGATCAGACAGGAGGTTTCTTCATTTGACAATGAACTTCCAGGTATCAGCTTCCTGTCATTTCTTTATAGATTCTGACTTATGGCTTTCCATTTCATGTCCTCACCAGTTTGTTGGTTTGTTTGTTGTTTTCCCTAAATGTAGAATGTTTGGTGGGCTGCTGCTCAAACTAGCTTTATGAATTAGTCATGAAACTTCCTTTCAAAATTGACTCTTCCCGATTGAATCTAGGGCATAGCATTTCATGGATATTGTATCTTGTGGCTATTAAAGATGGAGGAATTTGAAGAGCAGCAAATATTGCTGATTTTCAAATCTTTGACTATTTCATATGTGGGTTATGAGCCAGGGTATGCTGGAACCAGCTTAAACTAGCTCACAAGACCTGATTGTTAAATGTTCAGTGTGAGCACTTATACCTCAAAAATCGACAAATGCTGCAAATCATGACTTGGTTTATTGTTTTGTTGGTTGTTTGGACTTTAGAAAGTGAGGGAGAAAATATTAATAATACTGATTAAATTTTAAAATGTGTCATGTGTTTTCAGAAAGCCAGTTGTTAAACATTTACCAATATACTTTAGGTTACAAGAAACATGTTTTGAAAAACTTTAATATGAAATTTGGAAAACATTCAATATTGCTTTTAGAGGAATCAAGTAGTACATGTTTTTATCACCTATTTTTCTGGAAGATGTTAAGTAAGTAGATCTTCCAGCATAGGTACAGAAAAATTGGGGGTTTTTATTATTATATACATACATACATACATATATGTATCATATAAATACATATGTGGGTGTATACAAATACATGTTGTTGTTTGTCCTTCATCTTTGAAGAGGATCAACAAGGTGATGTCCTGACTTGCAAATGAATTGAATTTAAGAGAGTCAGGGTTGTACAAAATCTAGTGGCTAGGATTCGGCACTTTTGCCACCCTGGCCCAGGATATATGTGGATATAGAGGAACAGATTGGGGGGGGGAAGAAGGGGGAAGAGACAGATTGAGAGAGAGAGAGAGAGAGAGAGAGAGAGAGAGAGAGAGAGAGAGAGAGAGAATAGCCTTTATGGATCTATGATCTCCTTGATATCCACATTTCATCCAGTAACACAAATCATGACATATCTACTCCCTAATCCTGCACCACCCTTGCTTATATTATCCCTTATATTCTCCTTGGGAGGAGGGCTCCAAAGGAGGATGCAAATAGTCCATCACTTGTCCCTACTCTTCCTACCTGACCAGCCAGCCTCCCTTTCTGTTCAAATATCTCCTTGAGGATAACCTCACAGCTCTATGGGCTATGCATCTACTGACTTCTCAAAATAATAAGCATTTTTCATCCACTTGGATTTTCCTGTGTGGATAATTAGGCCAAACTATTTTGAGTGATTATGGATCTAAATTCATTTATAAAATCATATGGAGGTGGGTGATGGGATATTATGGTATGGACATAGGACCACAGTTTATTAGTGGCATTCACTGGGGATAGTGGCTAGTCCTTTGATACAGGGAACTCCCAGGTGAAGAAAGTCTCATCTTCCAAATTTGTCTCCTTCCATCAAATGTATCATGAGCCTTGTAGTCTCCTATGTTTATAATCTCAGCATTGTCCTGGACTACATTGTCTCCATCACCACCTATCTAAGCAGCTGACAGATCTTGCCATTTCTACCTTATCAATTTTTCTCACATCTACCCATTCTCTCCATTCACATAACTATGACCTAACTTCTGATTCTCATCACCTCTCACCTAGATTTTGGCAGCAGCCTCCTAACCGGTCTCCATGCCTCAAGTCTTTCACTACTCCGGTTCAACCTAACACTGCTACCAAAGTAATTTTCCTTAACCACAAATTTGACCATGTTAGTCCCCTACTTAACCAATGCCAGAACAAAATACAAGTTCTTCTGCATATCTATTAAAGCCCTACCCAACCTGGCCCAAATATATCTTTCCAGTCTCATTGAACATTATTTTTCTTCCCTTACTCTGCAATTCAGCCAAATTCAACTCACATGTGACACTCCATTCTATATATTAGTCCATCATCTCTCTGTCATGATAGAAATATCATTCTTAGTCCTTTTGAATGATTGTTGACCATTGTGTTGATTGGAATTTTTGAGTCCTTCAGAACTGTTCATTTTTACAATATTGATGCTGTGGTGTACACTGTTCCTCTGGTTCTGCTCTCTTCTCTCTGCATCAGTTCATACAAGTCTTCCTGGGTCTTTCTGAAGCTGGCTCTTCATATCTTAGAGGACAACAGTATTCTATTAAATGAATACACTACAGATTTTTGAGCTATGCCCCAACAGTTATATTTATTTTACAAGTATTCATTGTTTCCTCTATTACTTTAGAAGCTTATTGTGAGTAGAGATTGCTTCATTCTTTGTATTGTTATCCCCAGTGCCTAGAACAGAGTAGGATCTTAATAAATACTTGTACAAATATTTAATAAGTACTTGTTAAATGATTGGCGGCTGGGTGGTACAGTGGATAGAGCACAGGGCGTGGAGTCAGGTAAACCTGAGTTTCAATCTGGCAACAGACACTTAATAGCTATATGACCCTGGGCACGTCACTTGATCCTTTTTGCCTCAATTGCTTTGTCTATAAAATGATCTGGAGACGGAAATGGCAAACCACTCCAGCATCTTTATCAAGAAAACCCCAAAAGGAGTCATGAAGAGTCAGACAAGAGTGAAAATGAATAAAAAACAAGAACAAAAACTCATGTATTGATTGATTGATAAGCAATCAATCCATCAGTTAACACAATGGCTCATATATTTTTAGGAATTTTCCAATGTGATGCATCACTTTGCCCAAGCATACATATTTGTTCCTCAAAAGAACTTTCTATTAGGAAGAAGAGAGAAGGGTTAGCGGATGATGAAAGAATTTTTTTTGATTCTACCAAAAGTATGGGGGGGTGGGAATGGGATAGAATCATGATGTTTAAAAGGTCAAGAAAAATATTATTAATAATAAAATGAACTAATAATAACTAAAATAACTAATAATGAAATATTAATAACACGAATATTAATACCAACCCATAGGCCTATGTTCTCTTCTCAACAACATCTACACCGGCGTTTGGGTCAACCTAGATGGTGGCTGAGAAAGGAACAGACTGATGTTCTCACACAGTATTTATTCTAGAGCAGGCCATGTCTTTATAGTCAATCAGTTGCCTGAAATGTGCAGAGAATGAGAGAAATTGCTTTGCTTTTTGAAAATAATAATGACAGTAACAGTGATGATAATAAATAGCAGTAAACACTTATATATAACGCTCTAAGGTTTGCAAAGTGCTTACAAATATAATATCATTTTGTCCTTATGACAACTCTGAGGGGTAGGGGTTATTAGGATCCCTATTTTACAAATGAGGGAACTGAGGCATTTTACAGCGAGGGAACAGAAGTTAAGTGACTTGTCTAGGGTCGTGTTAAGTAGTAAGTTTCTGAAGCTTGATTTGAACTCAATTTTTTCTGACTCTAGGTTTAAAATTTTCCACTAGTCATTTTTTGATTGCTGACTATAAGAAAGCATTTGATTATATAGTGCAAAATGGTACCTCAAGGTTCGCCTCCAAAAAGATGCTTCCCTCGAATATCTCAGGATGGGCACAATGCCTTGAAAGGTGTGACAGCAAAAAGAATTTTGTTCAATGATCTCCAATAATTAACATCAAGTAAGCCAGAAAAGAGGGAGATGCATGTGTCCTCAAAAGGCTTTCACCACTGTTGTAGAAGATGTCCTGGACAGAAACAAAGGGATGATAGATGTCTTGTAGATGGTGTGGATGGCCACCTTGTGTTGATTGCATGAAGCTCCCCAATAGTTCTGTCTCTTTCTCTGTCTCTGTCTTTTGTGTGTCTCTCTGTCTGTCTCTCTCCCTCTGTCTCTCTCTGTGTCTCTATCTCTCTCTCTGTCTCTGTCACTTAACCTTTCAGTGCCCCAGGCAACTCTCTGAGATTATAATTTGTAGAGAAGTCAATACACTGATGAGATCATACGTCTAATTAGTATGTATATATAATTACACATTACAATTATATATTACATGTGTATTGGGCAACTAGCCGACACAGATAGAGTGCTAGACCTGGAGTCACCAAGACCTGAGTTCAAACTCATATCTCAGGTACTTATTAGCTATGTCACCTCAGGCAAGTCTTTTAACCTCTCTGCTTTGGCTTGCTAATCTATAAAATGTACATAATATTGTCACCTTCCTCTCTAGGTTGTTATGAATGTAAAATAAAATAATATTTGTGAGGCCTTAAAGCATATTTATGAAACAGACCTTAAAGCATAATCTAAGTGATAGCTTTCATTGGTATGGATGTATGCATGTATGTATGCATATACATACATGTAGTTATATAAAGATGCATATAAGTATATGTGCATATAAATCAAAGCATACTACATGTATATATTTACCCACACATCTACATATTTATGTATCATATGCACACAAACACGTGTGTACCACATGTGTGCCTGTACATGCATCTGAGCACATGCATATAAATATATGAGCATATATATAAACACGCACACATACTATGTATATGTACACATATATACCTATACGAATGTGTATATAGATATGTATACATATAAAGCATTGTGCTATATTGTGCACGTACATATCTATATAATATGCATGTAGATTTCCATGTAAGTATGTAAACACATGTGCATTTTATGTATGTGTCTATAGAACATATGTGTCTCTATAAAGATGCACCTAGATATACATCTATGCATGCAAAACATATACATGTAGTATGTGTGTATGTATGTCTACACAAAATTTATCTTACATATAACCCCAGATAAGGTACACACCAATAGGGAAGAGCAATAATTAACAATGTATGAATTAGTTTTTTGTTTACACTTCTACATGAAGGAAAATCATTTGTTAATTTAAATAGGACCTTAGGCCTTTATTATAAGTGTCAGCTCATGAAAGTGAAATTCAAACATACATGTGGAAATTAAACACATTAATCATTCATTTATGGCCTTAAAGACCTCTGTGAAGTCAGAACATCTTATAAAAAACAAATAAGTGATTAGCCTTGCACAGAAATGTAAACAAGACCCCCATTAATGATTTTACTAATTGTTCTTCCCTGCACTGGATATTAAGTGATTTGGGGATTTTTAAGCACGATTTAGTCATCATTTAGGTAGCGAGTGGACAAGGACGGCTGCTTCCCAAGAGCATCACCATCTATTTTAGGGATATAAAGAAAGGAAAATACTTTATCCGAGTGAACCTGCAGAAGCCAATCATTTCTTCCTTTTCTAAATTGGCCTATAGCCAGGAAAAAAGATAACTTACCTGAGCTTGTGAAAATACAAGTCCTTTTCTCATCCACAAACCTGCCGTTATTAAAGCGGAGGTATATGTACTATTTACGATATACTGTGTCCCCACTTGAAAGAAAATTGGTGACTATTTTCAGTGGGATAATTAAATGTACACTGCCAAGACTGGTAAGCCAACTTATGTACCTATTTTGACATTGTTTTCGCTGTAAGAGTGTCTCACACTTGTGTAGATATGTGGGTGAGTATATGCTGCCTTGGGGGGGGGGATGTAGCAAAAATGTAATTCTTGAGGCTGACAAATCTTTTCTAGCTCCACACTTAACTATGGGAGAGTGTCCCTATAACATTTTATTTGTATTGTGAGTTTCGGTCCCCATAGCTGCTACAAGACCAATCATGAAGCACAATAATAGATTCCTTTACATTTGAAATGCTGTCAACATGTACCAATTTTCTGGTCATCTCTTTTAGAACAGCAAGTGACCTTATAATGCCATGGTAGAAAGGAGGTAGTGTGGAAAGTAAGGGTAAAAATGCTGAATAAATAGCGCCTGCCGCTACTGAAATTCACCCTGGAAGATGCTTCCTCCTCGTAGCTGGCTTTTCTTCCAGCATCGCCTCCCAATTCTGTCTTGCTTTGTTTAATGACCTGTCTGTTTCAGAAAGAAATTTACCAAGAAACTGACTAACTTCAAAAAAGCAACACAATCTATTTTGGCGTGTTCACTAATAAGTAATATCTTTTCTCAGCTTGGCCCAAAGTAGCATGTTGACTCGGTTTTTTTTCTTTCCTTTTTTTAAAATTTTTTTTGGTAATTGCTATTTGCTAGGCAGAGTTGGAGATATTAATATCCTTAGCATTTGTACCTCCTTCCTCTGTCCTCCCCCTCCCCCTCCAAACTCCCACCCCGGAAAAGGAGGAAATAAAGGAAAAGAGATTACTGTAAATTTTGGCAAGGAATCCTATTTGCATCATTTTCTTAGAAGTCACGTGCTTTGGATTTCCTCTTGTTTATGATATACTGAAATGCCTTCCAGATGTTTTTAATTATAAAAAGTTTTCAGGAAAGCAGAGTCATCCATAATAAAATTTCCTCTTTTTTTTTCTTTTTCTTTTTCTTTTCTGGAAGGGCCAATAAATTAGTGAACTCTGGCTTATCAAATGGGCCCATAATTCTCCAAGTGACCTTTCTGCAGAAAGGTCTCAGACATTGCTTTAGAAACTCCCTTTTTTTGTTGGCCAGGAGAGACTCCACCAAGTATCTCATCAGTTCTCATTTCTGATTGCCGCAGCGCCTGCCCTCCTGCCTTGCCTGCCTGCCAGGGGCCCAGCACCATTCATTCATTGGTCCAACCTGCTGAAACTTCCTCCCCAAACATAAACACTTCAGCAGTGGGTCTGAGATGAAAGAGGCCGCCTATTGATATCGCGAATGCTAACGGTTGGATGTGCGACAGGAAAGACAGGGTTTGAGCGCTGGTATGCGATGCTGAGGCTGTACTACATGAGGGGCTTTTCATTTACTCACTTTGGCCCCATGCCCAGACTGCTCGGGGAGAATCAGGAGGAAAACACAATAAGGAGGAAAACGTCAGACCAATTTTCAGGAACATATATGCGGGGGGAGAAATACCGAGACATGGCTTCCCCAAATGATTGAACTAGACAATGGACGGGCGTTAGGAATCTATGAAATCCCTTTCCGAGTCTGCCCCCATTTGTCCACATGGGTAACTAACTAGATGTTTTTCCTCCTTTTCATTCAGAGGACAATTTGGAGGGCCTTGAAATATCAGGGTAAGCTCACACTGTGGGGGAAGAAGGCCAGGCCAGGCCAGGCCAGGAAGAAAACTGAGATGGCTCAGCTTGTTTTAAGCTGAGCTGCACATAGGTAATGGGCTTTTCTTTAATGAATGTAGTAAAAACAAACCAAAACAAAGCAAACAAAAAGCAAAAAAAAAACAAAACAAAAACAAACAAACAAACATTTTGTAGACCGGGATGATGGAGATGTGTGTGTGTGTGTGTATGTGTGTGTCCAAAAGTGTATTTTAAATATTGATGTACTAAGCACCAAGCTCTGTTTAGCAAGTATGTTTATGGTGGGACGACTCTATAGTCTATCCCCTTACAGAGAGATTAGGCCTGTTCTTGGTCCTAAAGGAGAGAACCAGGAATAATGGATGGAAGTTTCAGAGAAGCAAATTGAGGCTTTTTATTGTTATTTCAGTCATGTCCATGACCCCTTTTGGGGATTTTCTTGGAAGTCAGTCAGGACCCCATTTGGGATTTTCTTGGCAAAGATACTGATCCATTAGGCTAGATGTCAGGATATAAACAAACAAACAAACAGATAACTGACTTTTGACAACCAGAGACATTTTAAAGTATAATGCGGTAGTGGTTTCCTCCTCTAAAAGTGAGTGGATGACCATTTTTTGGTGGTGTTATAGAGAGAATTCTTTTTTTGGCTATGATTGGACTAGGTGATCCTTTCCAATTGTGATTCAGTGCTTCTCATGGGTTATTCTTCCCTATGGTCTGATGGATAATTTTGAGTTCCATAACTAGAGAGATGCTTGACAAACGTAGTTGTATTTTCAACTCTTTTTTGCAATGGCCTTTGATAAAGAGAAAGAGATAGGAGACCATCACAGGATCATGGATAGATACAGAGCTGAAAGGGACCTTAGAGGAATCT